>NC_058047.1:3647500-3882500 GCF_020085105.1 Siniperca chuatsi | reverse complement strand
TTTTCAGCTTTCTTCTATCGCTTGTTGTTACTATCACTGCTGCATATTTTCAGACATGGGCAGAGCGCTGCTTTAAACAGGATGTACCAAAACGTTGGGTTTGGTTCCAAATCGGATCCATATGAAGATTATATTGTGCCCCCATCTGTTAGTAGTTCATGTTGAATTATTTGCTACATGCTCTGTTTGGGTTGAGTTCACTTGGCCGCAGAACGCTGTTGTTAGCAGTTTGGAAGCAGCTTTTATTCCACTGAGCCGTACTCTGCAGACGGCTCTGCGAGGGCGAGATCGTGTGTCACCTGCAGAAATCCTGGTTGAGAAAGACCAGGCGCTGGATTAACTTCCTGGATGCTGAACTGTGTGGTTGTCTGCTAAGACGGCAGACTTACCAGACAAGAGTCTGATTTCAACAGATGTTCTCCTGCCAAGCTCAGATGGACATGAGGCCAGGCATGACAATGATGATGACGAAGATGATGATGATAATACAAGGCACAACTCTTCTTACTTCCTATTAGTGCTGGGTATCATTTGAAATCTTTCTAGATCGGTGCCAATTTTGGAATTGACAGTGAATTTTGGAATACCTTAGTTTGAGGAATATAAACATGTTTTTTCAACAAAATCCCTTTTTCATTTAACAAATTATACAAGACTTCTGAGTGACTTAGTGTTTCATGTCTTTAAGCAAGCAGCATTACAATAACTTTGCATAAATAAAATGAAATCTAAAATAAAATATCTGTTCAGGAATAAATAAAAAAGTGTCTGATGTCAACTTTGATGCCAACTTGAGGTTCAATGCTAAGCTCTACTTCCTGTGTCCAGGTCTCTCAATGATTTGTAGCTGATCAGCAAAAAGAGCAGTCAGCTGGATTTTTATCAGTGGTTGAGTCACAAAAACATGTCTTCTACAATAACCATCTGTCATGTGGTGAAACTTTGCTACATTAGTAATCAGTAATGATTTTCTGTGTCTGGTTTGGCACAGGTTCTTCTAGAATTTTTAATTTTATTTCTTGAGAAAGTAATAAACCCTCGGCCAATGGGCCAATTTATACTTGGCATGGCCACAAGGGTCGGTGTGACGTAAATTTCGCCCATGTCCATGAGGGTCCGTGTGGACTGTCCTTGTACTCAACTGTACATGCTGACAAACTTGTAAACACATCCGTGTATGCAGACACCCAATGTAGTATAAACAGATTTGACTGTATCAACCCCTTTAAAGATGGGAGAAGTGCAGTACCATGACAAATACCATGATATAGAGCGAACGACACAGCAAGTAATGTAATTAACATTAGCTAGGTTGTGGGTTAGCAAACTGTCGTTACAGTTGCTGCTGCGAAGCTAACAGCCAGAGAGGACGAGACGGTTTCCCAGAGCAGCACACCAGCTCCAGACAGCGATGCTCACAACTCTCCTGCTACTATAGCTAACATTACAACAGCAGCATATCTTGGCAAACTAGAAAGTAAGCTGAATGTCCGTGGGCAAATCATTTAACGTTACCTGATGCACAAATCATAGCCACTTTGTTTGTTTCCCATTTACAGAGCCAGAGCTGTGTACAAACAACAGCTTATTTTTCAGCACTGAACGGACAGCTAGTGGATCGTGAGGAGATATTCGCTGAATCTGACAAAAAAACGTGTATTGGATTAGAATTGCATTGAGAACAAGCTGTTTGTAGTCTGGCTGTGTAATCTTCCACAAAACAGGGTGATGACAATAATCAGAATCAGAAATACTTTATTGATCCCCCAGGGGAAACTCTTTTGTTACAGCAGCTCACTATCATCAGTGCACACAGGGATAGAAGTTCTAAGCAAATCAGAATATAATAAACTATAATACAGGTAAGATAAATTAAATACAAAGTGGATATAAGTATAAAATTAAAATAGTTGGAAAAAGTAAGACGTCGAAACGGAGCTACGGCAACAGGCAGCATGCACGTTGGCGCATGTGCCAACTTCTCCATAATGACTTCTCCATCTCCAAACACAAGATGTAGACAACACTGTTTGTATTGGCAAAGGTGAACTTTTACCTGTGAGACAGCCAAAGCCAATTGGAACTCAGCTAGAAACAGGAGACACATTCTTGAATTTGTCAGTCACTCTGGCTTCAGCTGAAGTGAATGAATGAAAGATGGATGGCACCTTGACTGAGGCTACTCACAGCAGGTAGTTACAGGTCACAGCATATATTACTGTAAGTGCATTCAGTTGTTGTTGCCAAAGCAAGACGGGTCAGGTAAGGGTCTTACCTGAGCCCCAGTAAGCTGGGGACTTCTCCCGTGGCGTTGTTTCACTCGTTTGACTGTCACCCTTTGGCATTTCGTCAACAGGGTAATACATCACAACTAGGAGTTTATTTCAGTTCATTTGATTTACATATGTACGCAGACAGAAACTAAACTAAAAGCTACTTCAGAGTTGTTTTTTTCATTACTCTGCAGCACACTAACTTTCTTGCATTGCTTTTCCTTCCCTTTTTTTGGCATCAGCCTCTGACGGGCTCATGTCAGATAAGACATTCAGCAACCAATCAACAAGGGACATAGAAACCGTGGGTCACACAAATCTTAAACCAGGTTTGGTTTCTCCTGAAAGTGTATTATCTGTAACACTTGACTTCAGACCAGCTTCAGTCTTCGTGACGAGACCAATTGGTGTTTCTTTTATGCCAGCTACAAAATGTTCTCCATTACAAACCCTAATCAATATAATTATGAAGCAAGTGGATTATTTAATGTAATGGTGGAGTAAGTCACCCTATAATAATTACATTCAGTCCCATGATAAATTATGTCTCATTGCTGTAGGTAATTAGTCTGAAAATGTTTCCAGTTATGGCTTCAGAGCCAAAAATGAATGTGAGTAATGTACAGAGCTGCTCACATGAGAAAGAGCTGTTTGTCCTGCTGTTACAGATGAAGGAGAAAATGGGCTGTAGCTTTCATCTGCTGGGCTGTATGTACACCATGTGAAGTTAAAAATAAAAAGGCTGCTCACCCAGAATTGAACCACGTTTTCAAACTGAGCCGTGTGACAGACTGAATCAGCCTGTACTTGTTCACTATGTGTGTGTTCAGTGTTCTTGCCTTTGTGTGTAATCAGAAGAGTGTGATTAAGCTCCATAGAGCCTCTCTGAGATGTGAGTCCCTGCTCTCTAAAAGGCTGAACTATGCCAGTGCTGCTGTGAGCGTTCCTCTGTAATAAGATCACCCAGAAAAGAGGTTCAGCGTCAGACAAAAACACTGCATGGGTGCCTGTGTACTTCTGGTCTTGGGCCTGTTTTTCATGGTTTGGGCAAAGCATCTTAGTTCCAGTTAATGGAAATTTAATGCCACATCATCCAATATTTTAGACAATAATGTGCCTTTACTTTGTGGCAACAGTTTGGGGAAGACCCTTTCCTGTTTTGACACGATAATGCCCCCCGTGCACAAAGTCACGTCCATAAAGAAATGGTTTTCCCAGTTTGGGGTGGAAGGACTTCACTGGCCTGCACAGAGTCCTCACCTCAACCCCATCCAACACTTTGGGGCGAACTGGGTTTTAAATTATAGTTCCGTGTCAGATTTCACCTGTTGATAGCATCACTGAAACACTAGACAGATGTATTGCACGTGATCAGGCCCTATCAAGTTTCAGTTATATTCCCCACAGTAACTGTGTTTACATTCTGTTATTCACTTTGTGATACAAGTGAATATCAGACTATTCCGTGCATTTGCATATACATTCTTTGATTCACCATGATGGAGAGTGACGATTGTGGTGAGTAGAACATTTGCAGTGGAGATGGCTTTGCTAGATGTGCGTTACTGAACGGGAGAAGGTAACTGTGATTTTTATTTTAATTTTTTTGCTTGCCTCATGTTGTCTTCCCTCTCAACAATCTCTACCCGCATCAGAAACTTGTAGGAGAAAATACAAGGGGCCCAAGCTGACCAATCACAGTTAGCAGTAGCCGCCATTGCCCTAACGTGTAGTTCCACTTTTCAGGAGGGGCACATTAGCTACAGTAGCTACATGTATATACCTACACTGTAACCGCTTAACGCACAACTATAAATCAACTTTAATGCTCTTGTGGCTCAATTGAGGCAAATCTCTTCATCCAGGTTCCAAAATCTTGTGGAAAACATTCCCAGAAAAGTGTAGGCTATTATAGCAGCAATTAATGCCCATGGTTTTGGAATGAAATGATCAACAATCAAATGTGAGTGAAATATTTAAACCTCCCTGCAGAGGGAAAACAACCAAGAAAGAGGAAGACCAGCACATACTTCTTGAGAAAGCACCAAAGCCATATCTGTGTTAAAGACAAATAACAAAGAAAAAATTAAGAAAAAGAGAAAATAGTCTTTGTTGTTCTTTTAACAAAGGATTTTCTTGAATTAGTCATTCATTTTGGAATTAGCTCCAGGATTAAGGAACATACAATATCAGTTAATTGAAAAAAGGAGATTCTTCAGTATCAGGTTTCACCACGTTTTATTAGACCTCTTGAGGCCAACATGTGTGTTTCTGATACAAACTTATACAGATGATGCCTGAGCTGAAAAAAATTGAGATGGAAATAGAAGTCGGAGAAAGAGAGCTGGAGAGGGAAAGGAAGCTTTACAAACACAGCGGACGTACAGGGGAAAGTTTTTTTTCTGTCTCTTTGGTGGTCCCAAGCAGGGTCTTGCTGGATCTTGAACCCGGTGCAAAACACAACAGGGGGGAAAATGAGTAAGGGGTTGGGGGGGATGAGTGGGGGGTCCTGGGCTGGGGGTTACACCACCAGAGTCCCACAATTCATCATCCTCTGGCACCGACGGAGGCTGTCTGGACAGATCAGTGGTGGGGAGCCGAGAGGGGGGGATTGATGGCCAGCGAGACTCCGTGACCTCCCTTTTCCCCCGAGAGAGGAGCGTGCACGCACATGTGTGTGTGTATGTGTGTGTGTGAGCGAGAGAGAGACAGAGGGAGAGAGAGTAATCATCACCCTCCGTCCCCTGCATCCTGTTGAAGACGTCAACTTTGGACATTGAGTTGAATCCAGTATGTCTTTATATGACGACGACACATCAGCTGGCTGCAGGATGCTGCTCCATCAGATCAGACATGACAGATGATTTGTTTTACTTTCCTCCCACTCTCTCTCTCTCTCTCTCTCTCTCTCTCTCTCTCTCTCTCTCTCTCTCTCTCTCTCTCTCTCTTTCCCTCTCTCTCTCTCTCTCTCTCTCTGTTTTCCTTCTTTCTTTTAACAGGACTACCTACAAGGCGACAGCACCAAAGCATATCAGAAGTTGAGTTGGAAGCCAAAGGTGACTTTTGAGGTACGTGTCACACAGCTGGTAGCGCTGAAATCAATATCATGATATTAATGAAAATATTTTGCCACACAAGTACAGACATGGAATGATTTGATTAAATATAATTTGGCCACAAAGGACAATGTCCAAAGATAAAATACCAAAACAAGCAATTCAATAACAAATGGAAGAATATTTCTGAAGGCCTATAAGGATTTGTGGCGGAGCTAGAAGAGGGGTGACTTGGCTCAGGAATACAGGACAGAGAGTGTCTGTGTGCCTATATGTATCCACATATGTAGATGGCGGGTGGGGTTAGCAGGGTATGTGGGTAGAATAGTGAGATGAAGGATGTGATATTTCTTGTATATGAGTGAGTGTAGCCTACTTTTTGTGCCCAGTTTTTTTTATGAAGTTTAATGTAACAAATAGGGACATACATGCACGGGCCTACTTTTATGTCTGAGAGAGTAATCATGTCTGATATGAACCTACTGTGTTTTATATGGGAGGGAATATGAAATTGCTTCCTTTATTGGAAATGTTTTTAAGCAAAACTTCATGGTGGAAGGCAAGGAATTTAATAAAAAATAATATTAACAAAAGAAGAGAATACATTGTATTCAATACAATGTATTCAACATTAATACAACTGTTATACATTACCTCAGACAAGAGTCTCCACACTTGTAAAGCAAAGACTCAAATAACTATTTTTGTCTTTAAATTACATCTATTTACTATTTGCTTGTGAGCATTAATATGGACAACAGGATTTAGTAAAACAATAACATGATATGATCATATAGGCTTACTGTAGTGACTAAAGGGCCGTGTGTTGAGTTTCGATACTGATGCCAAAGTGAGTTTTCAATAATCCTTTTTCCATTTAACAAAAAAGCCAAAGTTCTCAACTGTTAAAAGTTGTCTAAACACAAGCAGCCAAACAAGAACTTTGCCTAAATAAAATACAGTATAAAACTGGCAAAATTTTGAATTAAATCAGGAACTAACTGATAAGTAAACGAGACTTCAAATCCGACCTGACACTCAATGCCAGTTTTCAGTACTTCACAGTTTTTTGATATTCTGTGCAATGAACACATTTTGGTCGGTGCAAAAAAAACTGTGGAGGTTCAATATCCAGCCCCAATCGTCATTCGTTCTTCAAATACATTTTGGCTGAAAGTCAACAAATGATCATATTGAATTATTGCTCATCCCGAACACCTTGCTGATACTTGTACTTACACTTGTGATTTATACTACTAAGATAAAGCTCTCGCTGTGTGTCAAAGGGAGTTGGCATCTTCATTAATGGCAGGCCTGCTGTAATCCACAATGTAAATAAATAAAAACAAGGCATTTTAATTACAACCAGTGGCTCTACTGAGATTTATTTGTTTTCATGTTGTTTTCATCAAAGATGAATAGTCAACTTTTGCGTGGTCTCTTTCCCTTCCTTCGTGAAATGAAATGTTGACTTGTGACCATGGTGTCCCTCTGCAGGAGCTGGTGAAGGAGATGGTCGATGCAGATATCGAGCTAATGAAGAAAAACCCAAACGCCTGAGACCAAATCAGTCAGTCCACCCAGGACGGAAACATTTTAGCACTCCTGTTTTCCCCCACTGAGACCAACAGTGGAAGGAACATGTTTTGTTTTTACCTTAATGACTTTTTCCAAATTAAGTAATTGTGTCCTTTCTTCTTTGTTAAGGAGGTTAAACTGAATCATTTTTTGCCTTTTTGTCTTGTGTCTATTTCTAGTATCATGTCATTTTAATTTTGATTTATTATCACATAGCAGAGATGCCTTTTATATTTCAACACTGACCATGTCATAATTTATATAGATGGCAAGTTTCAAGGGTTTATTTATGTCTTTGGTTCTTTTGATTGTGACTGAATTGATTTTTAGATGTCAAAGTTGACATTCTTTCTTTCAGAGGATAAAATGGCAGAATATATAAATAAATAGAAGAATGAAGATTTTATCTTTTTCTGGAAAATAGGAATCAACGGGTTTGTCAGTGGTCTGACATATAAATGAATAAAAGCCATTTGATGCAATAATAACTGACTTTTATGCAATAAAAACTTTTAGGCCTGACAGTGAAAGTGTGAGAAATGAAAGCAGCAAGTCTTCCAGGTTGTAAATGCAGGTATTTATGTTAGGTAAAAGTAATGGTGTGTGTGCGTGTGCGTGTGTGTGCGCGCGCGTGCGTGTGCGCGCAGGGTTACCCAGGGTGTGCAGCAGTCGGCTGGCACAGCTCCTGTCGTTTCTCTCCCCTCTGCTGCCTCCGGCTTTCCAGGTTTTTTATTTGCGAGCACACTGCGCTCTTTTATTCGGCAGGAAGTGCGTTTTTCCCCGGGCCCGGAATCCCAGAGTCCCGCTCTCAAACGCTTCTTGTCCGTCCAGACTTGCTGCAAATTCCGTGTAGAGCCTGGATCCGGACCTTCTCTGGTCCTGATGATAGTCGTCAGGTTTTTACACCGATACAGTGAAAACACTTCCCACTTCTTCTTTCTCTTAAACAAGCAGAATACTTGCCTCCACTTGTCTGCAGTGAATTTACACTTAATTCGAGAGGAAAGTCCTCAATCTGCTGTGAGGTGATACGATGTTTGTTTTTGTTTTGTTTTTTCAAGCGGTGCCGTTTGCATGGCAGCACGTGAATCTTACTCATCTTTAAAGATTTTTCTCACTTGTTTTTGCAAAAATAAGAAAATATTTTTAGTACGTTGTTTAATCTGTCTGACAAATTCTTCTTTTCTTACGTCCTCTTGGATTATTAAATGAATAGAATGCACGTATAGACTTTATAATGAACATTATTCGCTATAATAACGTATCTTGGGCCTGTCATGAGTGAAACTCATATAGCCTGTAGCTACTGGATGTAGACTGTGTATTCCAGGATAAACTAGTGATGGAAGAAGCTTTCAGATCCTTAATTTAGTAACGGCAGTAATGCCACAATGTAAAAACACGTGACAAGTAAACGTCCTGCATGGCTACTATCAGCAAAATAGACTTAAAGTATCAAAAGTAAAAGTGGTCATTATGCAGCAGAATGGCTCCTGTCAGTGTCTTATTATTTTACTGGATGAGTTTTACTGATGCGTTAAAGTGTAAGCAGTATTTTCCCGTTGCAGCTGGTCGAGGTGGAGCTCATTTGAACTACGGTGCCTTATATTGTTCGATAGTTTTTATCTAAAGAAAGCATCGTATTCATGAGCTTTTCTTATATTGTATATATAAAATCTTAATCTGTAAAGGAACGAACGCGGTCAAATAAACAGTGGAGTGAAAATGACAGTATTTCCACCTGTAATGTAGCGGAGGTGAAGTATAAAGGAGCAGAAAATAGAAATTCTTAAGTACAAGTATCCTACCGCAAAAGTGTGCAGTACTTGAGTAAATGTACTTATTTATTCTCCACCACTCTTATTATTTCGGGGTCGAGCGGTTTGACATTCAACTTGTGGGGAGCCCTGCAGGTCTCAGTGAGCGGTCTGAGGAGGGTGGGATCGCCTCCGTACTGTTTCTGGGACAACACCTACAGGACATTTAAAAGTCTCTCTGTGATCGTCCTGGACAGCGCTGCGTCTGTGCGGACTCTGAATTGGAAACAGATGTGGCTCTGAGGTTGTTTGGGCCCCTGAAACCGCGCTGAGAGCAAGAAAACACACACTGGGCCTGAAGCCTCTCGCAGGTGCACCGCGTACCCCTCAACAACAATTAGGCAAGTCTTGTGATCAGGTCTACTGTTGGCACTCAAAGAAAGTAAAGCTGATCTGGATATGAACCACGAAAGTAAAGAATATAAAAACTTTCATGCAGCTAAACAAACATTTAGAGGAGATTAAACGGCTCTAACGGACAAACTAAACTCATGAGGTGGCCACAGATTCCATAAATCCTTGTAAGATAAGAATATTCCCGTGTTTTCTGTCAATCTAATGGAGTATTTTAGGGGAAAATAGCCTCTCACATTAAACCTGCAGGAGGGAGAGCAGCACTTTAAAAACTTTGTGAGCACATTGCGACAAACTTTTTACTGCAAAGCATAATTTGATTGTCATAAAAACAAATTCTAAGGAAACTAAATTCGGTATTCATGTTTTGAATAGTGCTGTATAATAAATGCGTTATTACTGGATATCAACACCTGATGTTTTCATCATGGCATGTAATGGGCCTCATGCTTATTTAAAAATAACGGAATATTATTTCTTTTTTTCATTTTTCAGAGGACGCTGCAGGTTATGCAGCCTATAAGTGGGACGCCAAAGAAATAACAGCAGTCCAGCTCCTCTGTTAGTTCTGATATTGCCCACGGCTCCCTCATATAAATATAGGCCTAAGGGAGGAAAGAAATAAAAAGTTCAAACCGTGAGGAGAAGTCTCACAGTGAACAATAATTCCGGCTGTAGATTTTTTGGAGGAGATGAACATATAGTCTGGAAGATTTGAAATTTCAAAAAAAAAGGTTTCTTTTTTTAACAGCCCATCCTGATAGCAGCTGTCTGTGACGCAGAAAGCAAATCATCAGCGTGAAATTCATCAGAGGCCATATTTAACATTTTATTTCACCTCACTTGCGCTAAATGACGGACGTCAGTCCTCTGAGGGCTTCCATTGGTTTGATATGTAAACTAAATTAAAGATTTATAGCTCAGCAGGACTTCTTCAAAAAGCGATAAATGAGGCAGAAAAGAGTCGAATCTTTGTTGGTGTTAGAATCCTGCAGGATTAAAGGCCGAGCTCAACCATCGCTTCTGCTCCACTGAGACACAGCAGAGCTCAGCTCACACACACACACACACACACACACCTCAGACAGAAGAGGTAAAGAGAGTGTGTGTGTGTGTGTGTGTGAGAGAGAGAGAGAGAGAGAGGAGTAGTAGAGTTAGTTAGGCTACAAATGTTCTGTATTTAAAGTTAAACGCCTTCTGTCTGTAATCCAATATTCAGTTTATACCGTCTGAATGTCCTTCTTGTAAGGTTTTGATATAAAATACATATTTCTACTAATTTAAAAAAAGCTTTCTAGGCCATCACAAGCAAGATTATATTTAATATTCTGGGATTTTCCTCCGATTTTGGACATAAAACATGCAGCGATTATATATCAGTGATCACCGCGTTACAGTTTGAATATTTAGGTTTTGGCCCCCCAGCTGCAAAAATATGCTCAAATATAACAGGTCAGACATTAAGAAGCTCGTGCTTCTGGGATTCCTCTAGAGAAAAAAAAAAAGACGCGTCTTAAAATTCCAAATGAGTGTCTGTGCAAGAAAATAGTTCCTCCTCACTGTAAAAAAAAAAAAGGCTCCTGTGTGAATCCACCGAGGCTCTCATATGTTCTCAGGTGCTCTTCAATCTGATATGTTTCCGCTAAATACTTTGCTATCTGCCAACCATTTAATGCATTGGGTGTGGGCTATATCATGTTGCTTATGACACTCGTAGTCGTCTTTGTAACGCTCCTCGCAGTGTGTAGGACGTCCGCAGACACCTGGTGCCGTAAAACGCGTCGACACAGCTGTGATCCCTTGAGGCGATGTATATTTTACATTGATGTTAATTCATACTGAACATTAAATTGCCTCAAACACAACATGGCACAATAACCTAATAATTCCTTAATTAGGCCTTTTGAATGCGCTTGTTTCTGAAGAGCCCTCCTCTGCTCCTCTGGGAGTCTTTCCGTCCGCACGCTGCAGGCCTAGAAACTGCCAGTGAAGGTGCTTCAGATAAGGTATTGACAGGCTTTACTGCAGGCTTCTCGACGTCCTTTCCTAAAGTGCATTGTTGACATCCTCTCCAGTGACCTCCACTGCCTCCTCCTGTCTTGTCCTTATAATGAAAAATGATTCTCCGCCGTGACTGGATTTCCCTTCCTGACCCTTGAGTGCCGCATCAATCACATCAAGACGTTTGTTTAGAAGCATTCATCTAGTTTGGGGTTTTGGTTTTTTTTTTTATTAGGCCGCTTTCTGTGCAGAATGGGTTGTGATGTGGGGCGTTTTGAATGTCGTTTAGCAGTTGAACCTTACATTAAACCCCCTGTGGAAGGTGCAGCAGTGGAGCCAATGGCGCATTGTTTACGTTAGCTTTATGGGCCTGACTCATCTGACGGGCGGCCCTGGGGAGCGTTTGCGCGCTGGAATTTATAGTTTCTCTGACTCATTAAAATCTCATCCACACTGGCCTAAAAATTGACAGTCACGTTTAAGCTTTCACCGCCTGCTCAGCCTTGCAAGAAAACACACACACACACACACACACACACACACACACACACACACACACACACGCACTGCTCCGGTTCCAGGGGTGCTATACTGTCTGCCAGAGTGAAAATGGCTCATCAGTTCGCGCAGCGGCTGCAGGCTGCTGGATCAGAGCAGAGCTGAGAGGCTCAGACAAAAAATCAGGTTATTCAAACTGTCCAACAACAGCCTTCTAATGTCCTAATATTATTATTATTATTATTATTATTATTATTGCTGATTTTATTGTTGTTGCCAGAATAGTTTTAATTATAATTTCTTATAAACATTTTACGTTCTATGTTACCTATATTATCGCGTGATTCCTTTTGGATGATAACTTCTTCTGATTATTTCTAAAATATGAAAACTATAAAATTAATTTTATAGTACTATAATCTTAATGATGGTATATGGATAACAAGTGGAGAAATGCACGCTGCCATGTGGATCTGCCTGCACACGTAAAAATAAGAAATAAATAGCCTACTGAATCTGGGTTTTCTGGGGGGGGGGGGTTGCCCCACGTCATCAAGGAAGTACTGAAATAAATAAACATCTGACATCAGCAATATTTCAATCAGTCAAAGCAGGTCAGTGCTGCTGAGATTCTTGAGCCTGCAGGACACAACATGCAAAGCAGGCCGCGTAAGTCTTTCTACCGCAGCTCACACCAATCAGACCGTCCTCATAGTCCAGCAGCAGCGGGACCTTCAGGGCCTGCTCGTGCAGCGAAACGTACTCTGAAGGCATCCAAAAGAAATGCAGCTGCAGCCTTTTTTTTTCTTTTTTTTGCATCCAAAACCTCCCATCATTCCCAAACAGCAGTCAGACGGAAGCCTGCTCAGTTTGTAGTGACTGATTTGTTTTGCTGACAAGGCCTTCAGTGAGTTCAAACCGCACTGCTGAACTGCTGCCACACGTGTATTTATTTACCGCCTGCATTTACACTTGGATGATGAAAATATACAACCTGCAGGTTGGCCTAGAGCTTTTGTACTGAAAGTAAAAATAAACATGAATCTGTTTCACATCTCACAGTTTGATATTTTAGGCAACCTCGGCTGTGCGTTTGAATTTGGCCTCTGCGGCGCAAAGTAGGGCCACAGACGCCCAGATAACTTTTAATAAAATATGCCTTCTTGAACCAAACGGGTGCTACGATCCTTAACTACTGTGTCTCATTCGTTTTTTCTTTCGTGAGTTGGAAAATCCAAATTATGTGGATTCACTGAAAGACTCAAATGCACGCAGGCTTAACGCCACCATAACGACGCATATTTTCTAAAAAGATGTATTCAGTGGCCACCATTTTTAGAGCAAGATCCAAATAATGTAAAAATATTTTAGGCCCCAAACACAGTTTGACCTCCACCTGGTTATCTACCTCTTGATTTAAAAACGCCTCCGTCCTTTGGCATTACCAGCACTCTAATAAATCACTCAAATTAAACTCAAATAGACGGCACTTTATTAAACAAACAAAATGTAATGCCTTCAAAATAGATTTTAACAAATAAGACAAAATGAATAAAATAAGTCAGTATAGACTACAAAGCCCCCCCTCTATTTCTATAGGCCTACAAGAACTGAGACAAAGAAAGGCAGCAATAAGACAACTGGAAAAACGTTAAGTGTTTGGTCCTCGATAATCCATCCACTCCCTTTTCCTAAAAAATAAATTACTATATTAGGCTATAATTTACAGACTATAGTCACAAAAGCTGGTATTTGAGCCATCTTTATAAAAAAATTCTCAAAGTGAGAGGGAAGAACACTTACGTGTTTTTTGGTGTTACACACGCCTGGACAAAAAAGTCTCTGAATCTCTTAAGTCCATTCGGAGTGTGAATAAAAGACCAAAAGTACAAAAAAAATATAGAAAACATATATTAGAGTTATTAATTTAAAAGACACACTTTGGCTTTCAGAACTTGCTGCAGTCATAAACAAAAGCTCCTGAGGTGCGGTAGATGGACTGGCCGGATGGGAAAGCCATCTGACAGCTATTATTCCCGTTGACCGGGGAGCCGTTCAGCCCGATCCGCTGAGACTCAAACATCTCCCGCACGGAGTGGAAGTTCTGCTGCTGCGCCGGGTAACCCGGGCTCAAGTGGCTCAGGTCCCCGTACCAGGACGCGAGCCGTCCCTGGTGCGCGTGGTGGCCTTCCTGGCCCCCCTGGCTCAGGTTGCTGTGTCCGAGCGGGGACGCGGTGGTCGTGGTGATGCAATAGTCGGGCAGAGCCTCCTCCACCGTGGTGGACGGCGCCAGGTGGGCCCCGGATGATCTGTCCCCCGCGTACAGGCTCATGGCTTGCATGTTGCAGTGATAGGTCGCGTTGGAGTTCGTGGAGATGACGTTCTGGTTGCAGGTCGTTGAATTGTACGCGGGTGTCTGGTTGGGGGAATAGTTGAGAGACAGTGAAGGTGTGATACCTGTCCGAGAGGAGGCGATGAGTGGCGGGGACAGCTCGGCCTGCGGAGACCCCCGCAGGGTGGTCATGATGTTATCCACGCTGAAGCCCTGCGCCGGGACCTGGCCGTGGTGGTGGTGCTCGGGTCCATCCATGCTGAGTGACCGGGTGGAGGGCACGCTGTGCGGGCTGCCTGTTGACATGCTGCTGCTGCTGTCGGGGCTCTCGATCTTGGGTACGGTGCTCAGGGTCGGGGACGCGGCCTGCGGCGGCGTTGAGGTCCCGTTCTCCGTCTTTATATCCTGGATCCGCACCGGCTGAGAGCCCTGCACCGGCGGGTCCTGCTCCCCGCCCGGGGTGCGGGAAGAGGGGTCCTTGCCCTGCCTGTCCCGCTCATCCTTGTCCCTCTGCACGTCCTTCTTTTTGAACCTCCTCCGGCGCCTTAGGAAGCTGCCGTTCTCAAACATGTTGTAGGAGTCCGGGTCCAGGGTCCAGTAGCTGCCCT
The DNA here is from genome assembly GCF_020085105.1 of Siniperca chuatsi. Classification (NCBI taxonomy): domain Eukaryota; kingdom Metazoa; phylum Chordata; class Actinopteri; order Centrarchiformes; family Sinipercidae; genus Siniperca; species Siniperca chuatsi. Next base: position 3,867,983 of record NC_058047.1, on the reverse strand, counting down.
TACCGGGCTTCTTATCGTCCCGGGGCACTTTGACAAAGCACTCGTTGAGAGAGAGATTGTGCCTTATGCTGTTCTGCCAGCCCTGCTTGTTGTCTCGGTAGAAGGGGAACCTCTCCATGATGAACTGATAAATCCCGTTCAGGGTGATCTTCTTCTCCGGTGAATTCTGGATGGCCATGGTGATGAGAGCGATGTAGCTGTAGGGAGGTTTGACCATGTCCTTCGGCTGGTGCTGAGGGGTGTACGGTCCGTACGCTCGGGCCATGCTGGCCGGGTACTGGTCGTGGGCCGCATGAGAGTACATGCTCATGGGCGCAGGCATCCCGGTGTATCCACCGCCGGCCCGGTAGTAGCTCTGGTCGCTGCTGATGTACGGTACAACTCCCAAAGAGTTGGGGCTGGAGACGGAGTAGCGCGCCTGCATTGTGCGCAATGCGTAAAACCTCCCCAAACTGCTTCCCCCCAGAAACTCTCACAACTTCGACGTGTGCTCCGATTCTGTGTTCTCTTCTTTCTTTACCGTCTGGAAGTCTTTTTTTTATTTATTTCTTTTTTAAGCCACAGCTCGCCACGGTGAGCCGGAGAGAGCGCACACTGCTGCAGTGAACATTTGGGAGACTGAGGAGGCTAAAGTAAGGCTGGAGGAGCAGGACTCGACACAGCAAGGAACTTTTTTTCACCCTTCACATTTTTTCCTCCCTTTTGGCTGCTCAGACTGCTCCTCCCCGAATGTGTGCTCCATCATCCAATTGGAGGACGAAATGAACCTGTGGAAAAGCTGCACGGCGACAAAAGTTACTACACCCCCCCTCCTCCCCTGCCCCTCCCCTTCTTCTCCTCCTCCTCTCTCATTCCCTCTCTCCTCAGCTCAGACATGGAGTTATTAAAATGCTGTTAAGGGTGTGCCCAAAATGCTGAAAAATTTACTTAATGGCCCAAATTGCGAGCCATTTAATATTTTTCATTAATTTTTCATATTGAGAGCCATAAAATAAATTCTTATTAGTCTATTTTGACAACGAGAGAGTGAGTTTATTGTGGGGTAACGAGCCTTAAAGCGTCTGAAGAAATTGGCGTACCCTCCTCTTCATCTCCGAAATATCAAAACTCTGCGTAAAAGTGGAAAGGGCCCAAAATAGAGCTCCCGAAATGTTCCAAAAGTCCATCCCCAAGTATTTTTGTATATAATATGTGGCCTCGCATCAGCCCTAGGCCGGAAAATGATAGGCCTTTTCCAAAATGAACACTTCGGATTTATGTTATTAAATATTTTTGGATGCTTAAACCTCCAAAGGTATTACCGATTAGGAATGCGAAAATGAACTAATACTAATCAGGCTGCAGTGTGTGAGAAACTCTCATCAGCCGCGGTTAAGCCTCTGAATAAACAGACGGACATGAAAGAGTGTGGATGCCTCCCTCTTGCTCCCCGACAGCGCCGGTGGGCGGTGTGTAGAAACTAATTAAAGGTTAAATGAAGATCATTTGGTCGAGATGGGTGAGAAAAGGTCCCCTGGGTGCGAGCGGCTGCTGAGACCGAGGTGGGAGTTTTAAGATGAAGACCTCCAAATGTCATTCACACTGAACGGGTGTTAACAGAGCCATCAAAATTCCCCATGGCTTCTAGAAAGTTGTGCTCCGTTGTGTTGATTGCAAAGCCTAAAAACAACACGAGTGTGTTTTCGGCCTGATGGAAATAATCGTTTAAAAACATTAGAAAGATGGAGATGATTACGAGAAGCATGTAGTTAATCCATCTTTTAACGCTGACAGAGAATATGAATTCATATTCTATAATCTGTTCGAAGTTTGTTAGCAGTTTATTATCAAACTAAGAAAATTTGCATAGAAATAACAAGATAAAATAACAACCACTATTTGATGTTTGTCCTAAAATCTCTTTCTTTTTTTGTTCATTTGTTTTATTGGTGATTTGTCATCAATAGGGCGTTTACCGCTTTACTGCGCACAGCTCTATATTTTAGGATAAATATATACATATTTTATATTTCATTCACTCGCTATATTTTCATGAATAACATTTGCTGAGAACCCTGTCTTCACATTTGTTTTGAATATACATGGTTGTGTCTGAAAATGTATCAGAAAAGGAAAATGCCTGTTGTGATGGCTCGTGAGAAACTGAGCGTGTAAATCAAATCATTTGAAATGTATGAAGCAGCCGTGCATGCGGAATAAAGTGGTTTCATTTAAAACATTCAGTTAACCAAAGCCGGAGTGGTTCTGCGTCAGCATGTAGGATGCATGCGTCACATAAACTAGGACATACAGGCCGCTTTATTAAAGGGTTGCAAATAATCTACAAATAATGTAGATTTAACGCAAGATTGTCATAGACTTTATTTAATTAGTTCCATCTCTCATTTAAGTTTATGGATTCAACAAAATGTAAGCAAGTTTAGCAAATTCACCAGGATATTCCTTCAATTCCACAAATGGCCTGCATCTAAAACGAAAATATTTCCTAAATCTCTTCACTGACAGAGCTGCGCCAAACTGAAGACTCTGGGAAGTCAACGCGAAGCTGAACTGTGCATTTTTAACCTTTTAACTTTGCCTTTTATCTTAACATGCTAAGCTATTTTTAAGAGCCAGTGGAGTTAATAAAAATATGATAGTCCTAATGCAATAAAAGAAGCACAGGACAGCTTCTTTATCTTACCTTTATCTTGGAAATTGACCTGTTTGACACGTTTTCAGAGAACAACTCTTTCAGAATTTCAGAATTTTTACAACAGAAGGGAAAATAAAAGCAATCAAACGCTGATAAAACGGTGATAATCTGTGAGAGGAGTTCATTTCTCACGTGTGTGTTTGCGTTCGGCTCTTTGTTGTGTGATTTGCACGTGTTGTCAGGACTCTCGCGGCGAGGCGAACGCAGAGCGGACTGTCACCCGCGAGGTCCGGGCGGCGAGTCCTCTGTGCCGGCCGTGACTGGCCAGCGACCCCTGCTGACAACACTGGGGGTCGCCTGCCCTCCGCAGCATCTGTCGGTGAGAGGGGGCAAACCTGGCCTGCAGCAAGCCGCAGGTGGATGCACGAGACCATAGCTGCGGACTACTGGTTGGTACAAATATTTGTCCAACGTTAAATAGACTTTGGAGCTCTGAGACTTGTTTTTAACAGGATCAACCCGTTCATATCTACAGCATATAACACTCCATCTGTATCAACAGACTCCAATGAAAACCAACCACATCCTGAGATAATGTTTTGGATCTAATACAAAAAGCACACCGAACCCAAACGTCCTTATATGAAAATATTACCGTTACTGTGATGTTTGCTACTAATCAACAGTTAAGATCATTTAATTTGATTTTAACTGGACAATTTTTAAAGAGCAATTTCTGCTGAGTTTAAAGCTGAAGGCTACACTGTAACGCAGTGCGCTAATGCGTCTCTTCTCTTAATCCATGACGCACTCCCGCCCCCCAGCGGTCAGCAGGCGAACCTGCGTGATGGAGGCACGTCGTCATCAGTGGTCGGGGGGTTTTTACCAGCGGTGGAAGAAGTACTCAGCTCTTTAAGTAAAAGCAGCAAAACCACAATGTAGAAAAAAACTGCTATACTCTGTTACAAGTAAAAGTCATGCATCCCAAATTTTACTTAAGTAAAAGTACAAAAGTATTAAGCATCAAAATATACTCATTATGCAGAATTACCCATTTCACAATAATATATATTATTATTCCCCCCAGGGATCAATAAAGTCTTATCTTAACCTAATCTTAATTTATCTGTTGAATGTATTTGTAGATTCAGATTAATGATATCAAAGTAGTAAGTAGTGAAGTAAAAAGTATAATATTTGTCTCTGAAATGTTGTGAATTGGAAATATGAAGTAGCAGCGAAATACTCAAGTACAATTTTGAGGTACAGTAGTTACTCTTTAGTCATCAAGTCTGAGCGTTCAGGTTGAAGCTGCACACGGCCAAAGAAACTTTTTTCTGTGTTCATGTATTACCAGTTGTTTATCTACTCCGCTGACAGGACATCAGGTTTTTAAATATGTCATTTATCTCTACAGTTTGTGGATAGGGTAATATTTTATAGTTATATTATTACAGGCTTATCATAAATGTTAAACAATAAAAAGCTGTCATTTTCTTATAGATGTTTTTGGGAGTTTCACCACCTGAAGACTGATTGAGAGTGCAAATATAGGATCTGTGCAATAAAGGTAGGCTTTTATTTTGATGCATTTATTATTGTTGTTTAAATACATTTGTGGACTTTTGTATCAAAACACATGTTGATGAAGTCTATTTTGTCTGCTCCCATCCACAGGGAGCTGCTGGTTCACATTTATAGCTCAGACACTGATGTATAGTTTACAGATAGCCTGATTTAAAGCACACATCACTTAAATAGATATAATTCTTATTTGTTTGAAACAAAAGCTAAATGTTGGATTTTATTTTGGACATTAAAGGCAGCATTCCCTGCAGTCTAGTGGCTGTGACAGGTTTAATGACTTAAAATATTCAGTTATATATATGACTAAATCATTGTAGGTAAGTAATGTAACATCAGCTTTATTTCTGTTTTTTATTTTTTTATTCATCATCATCATCATCATCACTGAAGGTCTGTGTTGCCACCAGTCTCACGAGCTGGTAAGTCATGTTATCACACACAAACAGGCATTAAGTAGTAACATAGCGCCCTCTGCTGCTACATTGATGCACATGCACCATCAGCTTCACCAACAGGGAAGTAAAAGAAGGAAGCCTTGATTTTATGAGCAAATTTTAGTTCATAAAGCTCCACAATTCTTTAATGAACGTCCACTGTAATAATAAAAAAAAATGAAGCATAGAGTATTTTAATTCTGTATTTTTACAAATGACCTTACATTAGTTTGTGGTCTTTTCTTATGAGGTCCCACTCCTGGGGGAGTTTGACATTTTTTTGCAGTCACTTCACTGTGTCATCGACAGTGTTTATATTAAGTGCCTAATTAAACACAGACAGCTTTCCAAAATATTCCAGGACCTCAAAGTTATGCACCCAACGACCACATTGGAATTGGTTTTCAAATAAATAGCTGCCAATCATCCATGTGCAAAACATTAATCTTCTGTTTGGTGGTCCGGCTGTGACTGGTTTGAAGAGGGTAAAGCTGTTCTCAAGGCCACAAAGCGCCTCACAGTATGGCAGTTTCTCCCTTTTTTTACCCCAAAACTCAACATTTAAGACCAGACAGATGAACGAGCAGAGCTTCTCTGGAAATCCAAACAAGGCCATGGAAAGAAAACGTCTCCTTAAGATTGACCTGTTTCTCATTTAGTTGCCCTGATGCATATCATCATTTTCTTGCATGATGACACACAAACAGTCTCATCTATCTTTATTTGCACACCGTTTCAGATGAAATCAAGATTAGCATAGAAACTGAGCAGAAGAAACATTTTGATCTATTTGCCTCAGTTTATGTTCAATAAACTGCCTGAAAAATTGCTCTTTGGAACTTCAGACTACATTTGTCCATCAACAGACAAAACGCCTGAATAGTATTGTGGGATTAAGTTCCTTGTTCAGCCATTAAATCATTTAATAATCTGTAGCCTTGTACAGTGAACTGTGCTTTACTGGGAGTGTAAAATTGGCAACTATGTCAGCAAGTCTTGCAGGATTTTGTAAGATGGGAGTCAAGTTTTCCACTTTGAAAAAACTGGAAACAGATGAATCCTGATATTAGTTTTGCTTTATTCACATAAAAGAAACATCTACAAAAACAACTCGCATACGATGATTATCAGAGATTAACAGAAATGTACTGTTTTACTTAACAACAAGCTATATCGCAGTCAAATTAGTACAAGCTTCTAAAACTAAGCAGGAGTCCAAAACATTGCTGCTGAACTCTGACCCCTAGTGGATTACCTGCAACCACCAACGCCCTCCTCTTCAGGGTTGGGCTCCCTTTGCTCTGCCTTTCAGAAGAGGCACGATTGCACTGCTGTCAGCTCTTGTTTGACTTGTATTTATCAAGCGTTGGCTCACTGAGCACAAATGCTGTTTTGCAGTAAAGCTCTGCCATTCACATTATAACAGTAACACCTGGCTGCTGCTTAGTTTAACTATATCGGTTGGCCACTGAGCAGCTCCACTGAAGCAGCTGAAGATAAATGCCTTGCATTCACTAACAAGCCCAAGTGCAACCATCCCTTTCTAATTCCACATGCAGCTACTATAGCAGACTCTCAGTCTCACTGCCCACTTCATCTGTACTTCATTTGACCCGATCTGCTAAGACACTATTTCAGAACTGTAGCTCCAGGATGCTAGAATGTTTCCAGCTTGGGAAACTTTCCAGAAAGAAGGTTAGCTGAGTCATTTCACTAACTTCATAGCTTAAAATGTGGAAAGGTCTGTATTTTTATTTTTTTTACACCAATCCCAGTTTCCAGATCTGCAGAGCATCCGGGTTTTACTAAGCGTATTTTCCAGATAACTCAGTAAACCTGCTTCTTGGAAAAAGCCACAGCTGCATTGAGAACGCAGGATTTCAAGCTTAATGTCAGCTGCAAAAGGAGATGCTTCAGCATGAGATAGAGCAAACTCCCAAACAGCTCTGAGTACTAAGCACCCTGCAACAAGGAGCTGCAGAAAAGGAAGTACAGCAGCTGGAGGAAGCTTTTTAAAAGTCAGCCAGGTGGCTCTGAAGGCTCTGGAGAAGAGACTGGCCTCCCAGCCAGCTCAGCAGAAGGAGGACAGTACTGAGAGAACATCCGGATCATGGCTTCCACAATGCAGGCTGAGCAGCAGTTTTAGAGCCACGTCATCCAGCAGCTGGAGGACTTCTATTGGCTCTGAAGGAGAAGGTGCAAATGTTTGTGACAGCATGATGTCCAAAACTGTGCGATCTGGAGACCAGAGCTGAGACAGATGTTGGAGAAAAGACCAGGCAGCCTCATATCCTGCACTGAAAGAGTCTTTAAACCCCTGGCCCCTAATGGAGGAGTGGATGGCTTCATCAATTCTGTAAGTGAAGCAAAAGAGCACACCAACACTGAAACGCACCCACGCAAACACCTGACCTTAAGAACCATTTCCAGCCTAAAAACCCAACCACTTTCTGAGAAATGCTGCAGCATGGTCAGGTTATGTTTGACTAATGCTGACTGGTCTACCAGTTGGATGGCTTGCCAGATAATAGAATACAGACATTCATGGTTCCTCCATGTTAACATGGCAGCTTTAGCATGGTAAAAGTTATACGCTAAATGTCATGTTACCATGTTACATAGCTGTAACGTGCTGACATCAGTATTCAGCTCAAAGCACTGAGTATGTAAATAGCAAAGTTGTCTTTTCAGTTATTGTTCATGTGTAATGAGCATTACAGCCTCACGGGGCTACTAGCATAACTTTAAACCGTTAAGGTTGTTACTTAAGGAGCAACAAGGTGGCAGAATAGGTTCAGTTTATTCTTATTCTAAATTTAAATCTGTTTAGATGGATAGCCTTTTGAATATTGAGTTATTCCACACATGCAATATCATGAGACATTTTATTCAGTGGTACAATTAATACAACAGGCTGGGTCACATTTGCAAGAAGCAGTCCACCATGATCGTGTCCGTTTGCCCAGCGTTTGGTGGTGCCATCCGTATCTGACCCAGAATTAGAATGAGAATGTGGACATCCCTTTCATCGGTGTGTCCAGTAGGCTACAGAGAGAGGTGTGGGACTTTTAGCCTAGTTTAGTTAAAAGACTGGACGTACTGAAAGCAGTTAGCTTCATAAGAGTCATAAGAAGAAAAGAAAATGTCTGTATGTCTGTCTGTCCATCCAACACACTGGCCCATGTATCTTATAATATCTGGATTTCCGTGAAATTGCCTGTGTTCGTGGTCACAATATTTAAGGATCTTCTGACCTTTCCTCTAGCTTTATAGTCAGGCCAAAATTTCCATTTGTACATAAACCAATGTCAAAATATATTTGACACAAAATATTTTATCAGTCCTTTGCACTTGATTGTATCTTTGGTGTAGCACTGCTCAGTTTGGAAAACGTTAAGGTTCTTTCAGAAAGTGAATGGTTACCACTGCATCTGTGCATAACTAGCAAGTTTAGCAAACTAAACTCATATACATTATTAATTAGCTCAGACTGGATAATTGAACTTTGAGCCCGATTTAGCTGTTTTTGTTATTTTGCGTGGTTTCTGTGGTTGCCGTGGTCACACCGCGAGCTGTGGCAGCAAGTTGAAAAAGGTTCAACCATCATCAACTCAGACAGCAGCGGCAGATAGCTATTCACAAGAGTGGCAGCCCCCATCTCTCTTTCTGCCCCAGATCCTCAGGGACTTTATTAATTGTCAGTTGTTTTGTGGAAATTTGACTGTTTGGGCATATACACCACTAACGCACTGTGTCACCTAAAATGAAAAGGCCTAAAGACCACAAACAAGGGGGGAAGGGGGCCCACTGGTAACTTTACACTTTGGCCCCCTAGTGGGTTAATCCAGCCATGGCTCTAAATAATGTGTTGTAGGTGTAAATCACCGGCTCAGCTCTCAGTTTACACTCACCTTAAAGCCCATTGAAACATTGCTGAAGTACTCATCATGGAAATACATAAATCAGGGTTTTATCTGGATCAGTAGCATTACAATTTAATATATCTATATAGATAGATGTATCTATATATCTATATATATTTTAAATTGTCACATATGTATTATTACTGTAAGGTAGCTGCTTTTAGTCATTTATTTTTGCTTTCTCAGACTTACTGTTAATGTAAAATTGGCCAATGCATTTGAATCTCTGCTTTGTGAATACCTTATATTGTCCTACTGCAGAAATCATCTCTATATGATTGTCTCAGCCATTAGATGGCGCTGTACTCCACCATATTGAAAGTTCAGCACTCCTCAAAAATCTTGTCATGGAAAATCCAGCAGCTGCAGGGCCACTTTGTGTGATTTTTCATCATGGAGGGTTGCGTTCAGGTCATTAGAATTGTCTAGTCAAAGAAGTTTATCTTTTTGATATGTGACTGCTGATGCTGTTCTTTCCTAACTCCATTACCAATCCCATATGATTGTTGTACCCCGAAGTGTTCAAAACACCAGAGGGAGGCCACTTCAGTAAGACCAACAGGATTCAGTCAGTCCCTCACCCGCTGTGTTTTTCTGACACCGATTCTGGATCTGAAGCTTGCTTACAAGCTGATTATATTATCATGGACTGTATGTCGAATGATGTTGTATGACGATCCCCTGTATAATTTGCTGGCAGATCTTTCCTTACTCTCTGCATCATGGGAGAATGTATCCACATGTGAACTGTGAAATGTGGCTTTTTTCAGTTCAAATGTCAAAAATAACTTGTGAAAACATGATTTTCACATGTGGTTTTCATTCGTAGTACCGTAACCATAATTTTTAAAACTGGTTGAATTTTGTTATATCTTCCTACACTCTTACTTTACTCTACATCCGAAAAGATATTTAGAAAGTACAGAGCCCCAGAGAAAAGGTTTGAAACCCATAGTGTGACAAATAAACACTGAGGTAACAGATATTAAACATCCCAGCACAAACATTTTCTCAGACGCTGCATTTAAGACACAAATAGTGACTCCACAGAGCATTTTAAGAGACTGGGATTATGTCAGTGTCCTAATAAGGAGCTGCCATTGCCAAATCCTGTCTGCATACATTAGTCATGAGGGATGCTGCATTTGATTCATGACCAAAATGCCATGTATACAAAAACTGGAGTAGCAGCACAAGTGCAGCCGCCCAAGTCTGCTTTCTGTTTGTGTGACGAGGCAGCTCTTTTCGGGTCGGATCTGTTTACTGCACTCTAAAAATACCACTTTGTTGCATTTCCATAGACGCGGGCCCTGTCGTTTCATTTGTTTATATGCCGTCTTCAGATGTTGGCAACCCTGGATGTCCACATGGAAAGGAGCAGCCTCAGGATGCAAAAGACTTTCAGCTGTGTTACAAAGGCTGGAGGTGGCTGTAAAACATGCAAAATGTGGAAATATTCAAACTAAGGATAATCAGATTTTCTAAGAAGTGGCCTCTTCATTACAAAATCCTTCTACACTGTAATCTAACTTTCAAAGGACGTTTATCTTTTGAACCTCACACCTCATCATCAGTCTGCAAATGATCTTGCCTTAGTGATCAGCCTGTGTGGTTCTTAGCTTTGTACATTTCTTTGTTTGTGCCACTGACATCAGTGCAGAAGTCATTTTAATACCCCTTACCTATCAACAGTGGTAGAAAGTAACTAATGCACTGTACTTAAGTATAATTTTGAGGTACATGTACTTTACTTGAGCATTTCTATTTTATGCTACTTTATAATTCAACCCCACTACCTTTCAGAGGAAAATGAAAACGTTTTTCTACATTTACTACGTTTATTTTACAGCTGTAGTTACTTTGGAGATCATGATTTTACTTACAAAAGAAATGACAAGCTGTTAACATATGATTCATTGTTTTACATTAAACTACCCAACAGGATACACATTAACTCCACTTTGACCTTATACAAAAATTTGGTTTGCATGTTAATAAATCAGTAACGAAAATTCCAATAATATAAAATGTATAATCACAGCGGCCATTCTGCTGTATACCTTTGATCCTGTAAGTACAATTTGCTGATGATACTTCTCTACTTTTACTAAAGAAAGACATGGGACTTTTGCTTATGATGGAGTTACAGTATAGAGAAATGGAGCTTTATTTTTATATAGTGGCATTGCTACATTTACTTAAGTAAAGGACCCGAATACTTCTCCCACCTCTGCAACACCCCCATTATAATCACAACTGCATACCAAAACAGAAACCATTGAAATAATAGAAATTTCACATTTAAATCACTCTGAAAATGAAAACTATTAACTGAATGATAAAAGCTTTCTTTAACTGAAAAATTAGATTCAAAGCAACCGTTTTCGCGGTAGCTATGTGTTGCACATTAGGTTGTGATACTGTAAACGTGCCTTTGTTATTGAATGAGAATAATACTAATTCAAAACCTGATCATCAGTGGTGGAAGAAGTAATCAGATCCTTTACTTAAGTGACAGTAGCAATACCGCAATATAAAAATGCTCCATAATAAGTAAAAGTCCTGCATTCAATCCCTTACAAGTCCAGAAGAATTAACAGCAAAATGCATATAAATATCGAAAGTAAAAGTACTCACTGTGCAGTAGAAGGGTCCCTGTCTATTGTATCATTTTATTATAATTACTGATGTGTCAACATGTAAACATGATTTAAACGCTGTGGCTGTTTGCAAGGGAGATAAGTTTAACTACTCTGCCGTTGTGTATCTTAATATATAATAAATATTATATAGGTTTTGCATGTTAAATCTCATCCTGCTAAGTAACTCCAGCTGCCAAATACATGAGTGCAAGTATAAAGTAGCCAAAAATAGAAATACTCAATTAAAGTACAAGCACCTCAAATTGAGTTAACTTGTACTTAGTTACTTTCCACCACTGCTAACCATACTGACCAGCCAGAAAGTAATATGCACTGTGTTAATATGTGTTTCTGCTATATGCAAGCTCAATATCACCTCCCTTTCAGGCAAATTAAAAACATGAATGTGCATGGAAGACAGAAGTATTTAGGAATGTAGCCTAAAATATATATCAGCTTTATTGAAACCTTTACAGGACAAAAAGTTGGCAAAGGGTTATACAATAAGTGCAAGGTTTGTTGCAGTTCATCTTAGCCTAAAGCGTCATGTGTGTAGTTACTCTAATAGGATAGAATATCGTTACATAGAATATAATTTGTTTGCATGTGTTACAAGAGCAAACACATTAAAAGTCGTGTTTCTGAAACTTGTTTTGAAGAAGAAAACGCTTGTCAGGGTTCATATAGGCAAAGTGGTTTTTTTTAGGCCTCTGGGGTTTCTTCATTCATTTCCTTCAATGCATAGTTTACTCAAGTCCAACCAATAAAGCTACTTTGGCTGCATGTAGGAGGCGAACACGTGAGAGCGGACACCGCGATACATCCTGGTATGAATCCTCCAAAAATTCAAAAAGAAGAAGAAATGAAAAATGTCCACTTGTTTGTTCTCATGTGACGGACCTGCAGTTTCACTGTGACCGTCGCTGCCTCTCTCGGTTTAAGTCCACAGTGACAGGTGAGCTCACATCACGCAGGGTTTGATGTCCTGACAGACGCTCTGGGGATGGTGGTGGTGGTGATGGTGATAGTAGGATCCGCCAGCCGAGGGGTGGAAGGAGGAGATGCCGTTAAAGTTTAACACAAAATCTTTCCTGTCGCACACCGAGGAGTGGCTCTGATAACGTGGAATCCCCACTGCGGAGGAGACAGACAGGAGAATTCAAATACATGTAAATAAACAGGTGGCGACAATATTCATTATGAACAGTCTAATATTTTTATTCTGAGCATCTTAAACCGAGTTTTGTATAAAACTGTCTGCACATAAAAACTGTGTGGGAGGTAAGCATCGTGTGTGGTGACCAGAAACGGATGTTTCACATGTCAAATATCTTCAAAATGAAATATAAAATAGCCTAGTGTTTCATAAACCCAAAATGTGTATTCACTTCGGTTCTGATGTAAAATGTGGATTGATGAATAAGAAATATCAGGCAATCCTTTTTAAAACTGCAACAAACGTCGCCCTGATCCTGATGTCATGTGGCTACACATTACACACAATTACACTTATTAAAGGAAAAAAACTGACTGCTGAGGACGGATTAGGCCTCATTTTACTGAAATTATTATTAATTATAGAAAAAAAATACATAACGTCCCCTCTAACTGCCTCTCATCTTTACGGATTAATTTACAGTTACAGAAATTGATTATTTATTTCCATAAATAGAAATAACTTAATTTTTTTAATGATAATTTGTGGACATTTGCCTTCTATACACCTTCCACAAAGTGACAGCGCGATCATTTCCCGGCTAATTTGAATTTTAAAAGGCACCGCCTTTCTTTAGCTATTTTTTTTTTTAAATGAAGTGAATGCTTTTATTTCGATTTATAACCGATAATAATAATCTGTGTGAGTCATTTTCCCTGGAGAGCCCCAAACTTGCAAGAATATTTAAATCAGACTTAGTAAGTGAGCCTATTTCCAGAAACAGAAAAATAAATGGAAAGGCTGTGGCTTCGTCAAGGTCATAAGGACTCCAGATGTGACTGTGTTTTTCAGGGGAAGACAGCAGGCTTTATCCTCCGGGCCTCAGCTCGCTGCCCTGCGCCCGTTTTTACAGACAACACACGAGTCCCTCTGAGTGACAGTACAGTTGCCGACCCGGCACTGTGCAGCCCAGCACATGTATCCTCTCGTACAGCCTCAATTAAGACGCTGCGTAAAGTTTAACAAGGCCTTCCGTCTCTCGTGGATTTTGGATACGCGGTGGTTGAAATCCTCCGCCGGTGTGGTCCGACCTGCACAGTCTTTGTTTATTTAACCTCTGGGACCCTTTCGGGCTCCAGCATTGGTTACTCGCCTCGGTGAAATCCCCAGACTTCAGTAAAGCCTCGGTGTGTTATGTTAAAGTAAATGAGCGTGAACTGGGGAGGTGAATTAAGAACGCGATCACAGAATAGCTGTGTTTCTTAATCTGTTTGTTGGGCAAAATGTCCCGCGAAGATTTGTACAGATGTGACTTAGATAATCCTGCAGACTGTGGATTAAAGAGACACACATTAAACATTAGCATCTCCTAGAATCTGAATTTTATTTATTTCTTGGCTTGAAAATCATTTTGAAAACTAACGTTAATTTTAATGAACCGAGGCCAGTGCGTGTGGTTTTGGGGGGGGTTATTATTCAGTAAACATTCAGTGCAAATTTATTGCTCAACAAAACGAGTTGTTAAATTATTTTGTCACCCCCAACTGTTGAACTTAGTAAACGCTTAGACTGAAATAATGAGAGGAAAATACAATTCATATACATATATTCATATAGCCTAATTGACATCAATAGTGCTATGATACATGTATCTTATTACTTGCCTTGCACGAATATGTAAACTCCCCATTGGTATGAGCTGTATTATATTATTACTTTCAAAAAAGCACAACAATCCCGATTTTAGACATTAGTTCTATTTCTGTATCTTCATAATTAAATTTTTACTCCTTGAAAACATTTTGAAATTGCCACAGGCCTCTGCTGCTGATAGAAACTAAATATTGCATATTGCTTCTGGATCATTATCATGTGTTTTTATTAATTTATGACAACCCCCAAATATATTAAACAGGGTTCATCATCAGTGAGTTTGTGGCAGGCCTACCTGATATGTCGCTGGTGTGGCTGTCCCTGCCGTTCTGGTGAAGATAGCTCTGCTCCAGGGAGTAAGGCGACATGCCGGAGTGTAAACCAGAGGATGCGGGGCTGCTGGAGGCTAGAGGCTGCTGTTTGATGTAGTGGGACCCGCCGGAGGACGCCCAGTGTGCGGATGTACTGGCGTACGGGGAGTGTCCGTCCAGCGCGCTGGCCATGGCTGGAGAGGACGGTACGGGGCTGCTGCTGCTGTCCGGGCCGTACTCCCCGTTAGGCGGCACAGGACAGCTCGCCATGTATGTGGAGCCGGGGCTCGGTGACATGTGGGGTACGTGGTGGCCGCCGCTCAGCCCGTCGTACCCCCCGGCCATTGAATTGCTCATCATGTCCAAGTTGTAGCTGTTGCTGTGACAGGCGAGAGTGGCGGATGGAGCTTGAAAGTCAAAACTCTGCGGGAGAATGGAGGTACCGAAGCCTATGCCGTTCATCATCCGATACATGGGCTTCAGAGCTTGACATTTTCTTCGGAAGCCTCTGGGTCTACGACGAAACGAGCCTTCCTCGAACATGAACTCACTGCCCGGATCGATGGTCCAGTAGTGGCCTTTCCCCGGCCTGCCCAGCCCTTTGGGCAGCTTGATGAAGCACTCATTCAGCGAAAGATTATGCCGGACCGAGTTCTTCCAGCCCTGATATGAGCCCCTGAAGAATGGGAAGCGAGCTTGGAGGAACTGGTAGATCTCACTGAGTGTCAGTCTTTTGGTGGGGGAGCTCTGTATTGCCATAACGATGAGAGCGATGTAGGAGTAAGGCGGCTTTTCCGGTCGCCGTAAACCGGAGCTGGTTTTCTTTCCTTTAATGGCGGTGGACGAACTTTCTGTGGCGGCTTGTGGGCTCAGCATGGCGGGGTGCAGGACGCCGGACGCCGGGCTGGATCTCAGAGGAGGCGGAGGGTCCAGCTGCTGCTGAGGGGTCTCGGTCGTCATGTCAGCTCTGACGTACGACTGGCGTAGAGTGAAGGAAGGAAGGGAGGGAGGGAGAAAAGACGAGCCGTGAGATGTTTCACAAGAGAAATATATTGGGATCCAGCGGTCAGTGTCTTTACAAGTGAGCGTTACACCGCCAGTGGTCCTCAGAATCCCAGCGCAAAATGGAGTGAAATCTGTCTCCAGTTACGCACGACTCTCCCGTTACGCACAGTTCTCCCTTGACGCATGCAGAACGCACGGTGGGTACGCACTGACAGAGAGAGGAAGAGGAAGAGAGAGTGGGGGGAGCGGGTTATCTACTGGAGACTGAGTGTCCAGGGCTTTAGCTCGACACAGAGGCTCCACTGGGTGTCACAGAGTCGCTAAGAGGTGCAGTGTGGCGCGCCGGGTGGCCATCGACCGCCTTAATAATCCCTCAAGTGGAGGAAACACGAAAACCCCTCGACTTATTGCGCGCAGCAGTCCAGCCAAACAAAGCTCGACCACCTATCATTTCATAAATCTTTCTTCCCTCTGCGAGAGCCCCCCCCCCCACCTCTTCTCCTCATCCGCATTCTACGCCTGTAAATCCCCCTGAAATCAGTGACGAATAGAGCCACCCCCTCCACCCTCTTGCCAAATCTGGCCCAAGTCCACTTACCGTTCTCAGCAGCGTTAAAGCCCTCATTCTCTCCTCTCCTCGTCGTCTCTCTTCCCCTCCCACCAGCTCTCTTCAAGTTCGGACTACACGCAATTAAGCCATCCATCAAACCTCCCCCAGACATCCCAATCAACAGCGCCACACGCCAGACACAAGTTAAAAACGAGATTTTTTCCCCCTCTGGTCCTGCATGTATGAAGTTGTGATTTCAGCCCGATGTGCCGCTGATCATACATTTTCCTGACACGAATAAACACCACAATATGTGCAAAAGGTCCAGCTTGGAATTAAAACCATGAAGCCCAAAAACATTCACTTGGGCCTACACGATATCTGCGGCAGATAATACCCAAACGCATCGCTGAGAAGCAATAAAATACGCACCATCTTGTATTATTTGTATTATTTTGCTCATAATTTCCTCCCAAACTGGTCCAGAGGATAACAAAAACAAACTGTCGCGGTGCCGGGCTGGGGCGAGGAGTGTGAGAGATGGAGAGGTGGTGGTCTTTACCGTGCGTGTGTAAGCGGGGGGTTGCTCTGAGTAAATGACTTTGACATGAGTGGAAGCAGGCTTTTTCCATCAAGCCCGGCCCTGGATACCACACACAGCGCGCCAGTGTCAGCTTACCGCCCCGGGCCAGAGCCGGTCCCATGGGCCCCACGTTCATTAGAGAGAGAAAAGCGAAATTAGGCGAGCGGGCGTCGACAGTTTCCTCCCCTATGGAGACATCACACGCAGATTTGTCCAACATGATGGAGTTATATATCCCATAAAGGTAATATCAACATCCGTGCTGCGACGGAGAGGAGATCATTGGTCTTTGAAGAACAAAAGCATCAAGTCTTGTGGCTGTCGCTAAACCGAGAGCTGTTTGGTTGTGTTGTGCGTGTTTGTCCCGATTTATTTTTATTATGCTTATTCATTTGTAGTCTTGGTAATATTTCAGTGTAATTGTAGGTCATTGTGTCCTTTATTTTCCACGTGCCCATGACGCGGTTTGTAGGACAACACCATCAGTGAAAACTTTGCAGAAAAAACATAGTTCAATATTTTCACTTTTATTTTTTTCCCATATAGGTTACTCAAGTCTGTGTCTGTGCACGTGTTTGCCGACACAAGCTTCTTAAGTTTAGATATAGCCTGGAGGATTTTCCAAACAATAACCAGCAACAATAACCTTTGCACTTTGCACAACAAAGGATCTGCGGATAAAATCATTTTCCACCGTGACATGCAGTTTGGAGGATCTTAACGGCCCCAGAAATTTCCTGCGACATCAAAACGTATGACCCCCGCTGAGATCAGGATGCTTTGGCTCGCAGAGGGAATCTTTGTTCTGGGAGCGCTTTGAAGACGGCGCTCCGGCTGCTTTTACGCACCGAGATTACACGAGCTCCCAATTTAGCCTTTTGGAAATATCAAGTGATCAGCGGCCACCACAAAAGCCATTCAGAGGTGTTTTTGACAGAAGAGTTTGTCTTTGGAATACAGTCACGGCTGGAGGCCCGTATGAGCCTATATTGCCGACATAATAAAGCCTTCTGTTTGTTTTCATGTTTAGGCTGAAATATATTGTTTATCCCCCATAAAATATTAGGTCGATGAGATTTTGAGAGAATGTTTGTCGGGCTGCCTGACCTCGGGTAACCTATTTCAGGCCATTTAAAAAATAAAATGGCCACGGCCTACAGTTATACCAGAATACATTAAAATGAACTACGTTACACAAACAAAATCATAAGAATCCTATATTTCTCAATAAAACTAAGCATCAACAAATATTTATAAACCAGCTTTTCCCAAATAATATGCAAACACAGTGTTTATACATAACAATAATTAGGGCTGTCTTAAATGGCCCATGTTTTTTTTTTATTTTTTTTTTACTCTCCTTATATATTATAAATATATAAATAAAACTCGTGAAATAAAATACTAGTTCAGGTCCTTTTCACGGTAATGTAATATTCTTTGTGCTGCCCGGGTTTTCTCCTGGCCGCTCCGCCTGTGTTTCCTGTGGCGGTGCCGGGAGCTTTGGAGCTGCCTCTCCGGGACTCTGGGAGGTCAGGCGCGGTTCAGTTTGCCGGAGTGACAGACTGTTTGGACTTCCTAACATTGTGCCTGCCTTAAAGTTTGGTTTCATAACACTGTGGGCCTTATTTGCAGGCAGTCAGCCCTGGAAGAGGCCTGAGTTCCTCGTCAGGCAGCGTGATGTGGACTGGGTCGAAACAGACACCGGTTGAAATGTACGTGCAAAGAAAAGCTGTTTACAAATATGAAGGATGCGCGTCATGACAACTAGGATGTCAACAATGTAGGGCTTCTGAGAGGACCTGAGCCACGTGACAGCCCCGCAGACAGGTATGCTGTTCCGGCGTTTCACCTGCAGGTTGCAGCATTGTCCCTGAAAACAGAAGCGAGTCTCACCTGTCACCTGTCAGACTGCTCGGCGCGCTCTGGAAACACGCCTCAGTCCGGCCTGCTTCTGGTTTAAAGCCACAGCATGTATGTGCACAACGATCAGTAGGGGCATATGCGATGTAGGCCCGCTCAGTGTGCAGCCATTATCAAAACATGATGACTGTGCAAACAAAATACCGGCTATTTAGTTTTGAAATTTGCAGATTCGTTTTGACTAATCCACCTGCATTAGACGGGTTCATGTCCAAAAGTCCAAACACCAGGTTAAAAAGCTTGCTTGGATTTTGTCATTTAATATCTTTTAATTAATACAAGTGTTGCGTTCGCTTTCCATTGGGCTGAATTGCAAATAAAACACCAACCTTTTGTAATGCCGTGGCATCAGTCTGTTGGAGAGCAGGTTCCAATTTGGAAAATGACCTCTAATTTTTGTAATATTATTCTTGTTTTGTGATAGCATATGGTAAAAATGAGCTTATTATTTAAAGCTGTCAGAGCGAAAGTGTTTATTACACTAAACTTTACTCTAAACAAACATACAAGGCTCGGGACCGAGTAAATCTGACACCAGACTGATCGGAGATCATTAAGAAAATGACATGAATACCATTTTCCCTTTAGGGCAACTAACTGTGTGTCGGAGTCAAACAGTGTTCTCTCGTTTTTATATTGAAGTTAGACGAATTTATTATTTGACATGAA
This sequence comes from Siniperca chuatsi, assembly GCF_020085105.1. NCBI lineage: Eukaryota > Metazoa > Chordata > Actinopteri > Centrarchiformes > Sinipercidae > Siniperca > Siniperca chuatsi. The sequence continues at coordinate 3,848,912 of NC_058047.1, read as the reverse complement.
CAGTGGCTCGTCATTGGCGGGTCTGGGGTCTGTTTCAGGACCGCGGAGAGCAACCGCCGGACACGAGCGGTAAACAGCCTGCAGCACCGTGTGCGCATATTGTTTTATAATATGTGTGTGTCCATGTAAATCTGAACATCTGGCCGTCTTAAATAATCAAAACTGATAGGCCTAGTCGTGCTTTGATGACGCAACAAACTGACTACGATGGGAGCACCACGGACACATTTCACACCCCATCTCTGTCCTTGTTGTCTGTAGTTTATTATTAGTTTCTGATAAACACTTGTGCACCGATCCCAACGTAGAACCGACTGCATGCACCACATCATTTCAATATTCTAGTAAACACTGTGTGGCAGATTTCATATTGTTATTTTGTCGTATAGCAGTGAAAGTATTAATATCAGTGAGCTGTTAACATAGAAAATGAGATCAAAATATAAAAATAACGACAGCAACAATAATAATAATTTTAGCAAAACGTCCTTAATTTCGGATGAGTTCTTCTGGATAGCCGAACTATAAAAACTAGTTTTACGCTTTGCTCGGACAGTCCGCCTACAGATGGTTATAGAGTATGTGCAGCATTTCAGCTGTTTCGCTGTTGTCTGTAGATGTTTAACAGATTATCAGTATATGTGACAATTCATGAACACACCCTAATCGAGATGTTTTTGTGCCTAAACCGAACCAAACCTTTTTGTGAAACAGCTGAATTGTTGAATTTCAACTAATAAGCTGTTGAAATGTTACTGAAATACTCCATAAACTATCTGTAGACGGACTATCCAAGCAAAGTGTAACCGAAACTTCTTTTAGAAAGGGAACCTTTTTTTTTTTTGTGTGTGGCAGATTTCATTTGTGGAGCCTGAGACACAGTTCTTTGTTTGAAATGAAATATTATATGTGAGAATGATGTTCTTGTCTTCCCCACTGCGACGGTATGTTTGGTGTCTTATGAGTCCATGTGGGCTGGGCACATGTATGTGCATGACACAGTAGTATACAATATAACATAATAATTAGAACAATATTGTCTTTTGTGTTTAATCTTTATTATTTGATCTGTTATTTTATTTGTTTACTGAGGTTTTTTTTTGCCTTGATTGCAATGTATCAATAGACTGACCTTCTTTTTGCCTTTTCAATAAGCTGCTACCTACCAATATTCATATATTTTCATAGAACTTAAAGTACTGAAGGCATCAGTGTAAGAGGAGCCCTGAGGCACTTTGCTGGGCTTTGAGTTTAACTCTATTATTTTGACTTTGATGATTTAGGAGTTCATTTTCAAAAGATTATGAGACCAACAATTCCCTTCCTTTTTGCCTTTACAGTAAAATCTACCACATACTTCGTCTCTCCTCTTGAACAGGTGTAAGGCCCATTCACCCCCACTGATCTGTACACCTGCTTCTGATCTCACAAACACCCTTTCATGTCTGTAATGAATAACACACTGAACATCAGGGTCCCATTGTTTCACGTTTTTTTATTCATAAAAATACCAGACATGCACGAATCAATCTTAGGAAAACGTCGGGCATTTCCATGCGTTTCTAGTGCAGCCACGTGATTTCTCATCGCAGCTCAGTCAATATTTTTATATATACAACAACATTTCATACAGCAGGTCATACAAAACATCAAAATATAAATAGATGAATAGATTCAACGTGGTTGCCGTCATACAGTAGAAATGACCAATGAACCATGGTGAATACACTCTCTCTCTCTCACACACACACACACGCACACGCACACGCGCACACAGTGGAATGTCCTGCAATGACAGTAGCTATTTGCTGAGTCACCACACAGTTGGATCTATAGACAACAACACGTCATGTTTGTTTTTTCACTGCAAGATGACTTACAGTAGTCACGGCGGGACAGGCAGAGTCCCAAACAGTTAAACAGCTAAAGCACTGAAAGCTAAGAGCGCCCACAAAAGTGCACATCATGGGTCAAAACATACAAGTCTGACAGCAGTCCGGGTGTTTTATGAAAGCAAAGAGTCTATATGGAACCCTCGCGCCTTGTTGGGCATCTTGAGCGCGTGGACAGCGGCCTCCGGTGCTGTCTGCTGGAGGTATGTGAGTGCGTCCCTGCTGGGCTCTGAGCTGACGTACGCCCCCTCTGACAGGTACGTGTGCTGTGCCGGGTAGCTCAGAGTGTAAGGCAGTAGGTGGACCCCCGGGGACCAGTAGAACCGGGGGGCGTGGGTTTCTGCATCAACGTAGCTGTCCTCCCTCCGTTTGAAGGGTGTGCTGAGGATGCTGTCGATGGCGAACGAGCTGGAGAACTTGGCCCCCACCCTCTCCTCCGGGGCGGGGAGGCGGGTGTCCTCGCTCAGGATGTCCGGGCTCTCCTGCTCCTTGGGGGACCTCTTGGCGATGCGCTTCCTCCTGCGGCGGAACACCCCGTCAGCAAAGGTGTACTCGCTTTGCGGGTTGAGCATCCAGTAGTTGTCCTTGCCCCATGGCCTGGACGGGTCCCGCAGCACTTTGAGGAAGCAGTCGTTGAGTGACAGGTTGTGGCGCACCGAGTTCCTCCAGCCGGTGTAGCTGCCGCGGAAAAACGGGAATTTCTTCATCAGGTACTCGTTGATCTCTGCCAGAGTGAGGCGGCCGCTGCTGGACTCCCGGATGGCCATGGCGATGAGGGCGATGTAGGAGTAAGGGGGTTTCGGTCTGCGGGTGTAGGGCTTCCCCTTGCTGGCGTCACCGCTCTGGGTGACAGGTGCCGGGCTGTTGGCCACGCAGTCCCCGTCCGACCCCAGCTCGTCCCCGGATAGAGGAGACGGGACTCCCCCCTCTGCCTCCATGCACAACTCCAGCGGCTTCTGAGCGAAGTGGTGCGCAGAGAAAACTTCAAGTTTCATTCTGTTCCGAAAAGTAGGATGATCTTCTCCCTTAAGTGTCACCTCCGTTACAGTCTTGTCTCAGCTGAGCAGCAGAGCAGGTGTAGCAGTCCTGACAGCCGAAATGTCTCTGTGTGTTTGTGTGTTGTAAAGGCTCGTCTGAAGCGCTGGAGGCACCCTGAGCCTCAGTCCGGAGCAGCAGAATACCGATCTGTCTCCGGAGACACGCTTGTCTTGCTATAATATAATGCCTCGGCGAGGGACGGCCCACGGGCGGGGTTTCCAGCCCGAATCCATTGAAGCGATTGAGTGATATAATATATGTATGTTTACAATTGGACGCTACTGTGCCACGCCAGGGAAGAACAAAAACAGGGAGGGAGTGAGGCAAGAGAGGGCAGGTATGAAAAATAATTAGTCTAAAATGTAGGCTAACCAAAAAACGTCCTGGAGTCGTTTGTCACACAGATGAGAGACACGGCAGCATCAACTTTACATATCAACTGTTTGCCTCCACAGTTTTCTGACAAAACACTTTTCCTGAACCACATTTTGCGCCTTATGCCCATTCAAATAAACCTTTTCTGCTAGATGATGAATCACTGAAACAACTGTATTTGTTCCCCCTTTTTTTGTCTCGATTCCAGGTTCAGTGAAAGCTCATTAAAATTGAAAATTCTTGAAAAAAGTCAAAACTTCAGTTCAGATGCATTTTTTCCCCCCAATTGTAATCAGCAGTCTTGGTCTCGTTTTCTCTTTACTCGCTTCCCATGGAACACAGCCGCGGTCCTCGGTGAGGGAGCCGATTAGATTTTAGGTGGTTCCATGGGGGAAAATGCACATTTTTGCGCACAACAGCAAAGCCCTGGGGGAGTGCTGAAAAGTTACACGCTGGGGTAAATGAATCAGAAAAAAACACTGGATTGGCAGAAAGAAGAGGAAAGAATAAATGGGAAAAGAGACAGGGCTGTTACTGCTGTTCACTTCAACCTGTTCCTCCACCGGCGCTGGGGATGGGGAAGTAGCGCGGACGCAAAACTGAATTAAAAGACGTGGGTTTGGATGAGTTCCACGTAACGCACAATGAATGATGTGTAAGCTCTCAGGTTAAGCAAGAGGGCTGAGAGAATAAAAAACAAAGATTGCCTGAGAGGTCATGTAAAGTTCAGAGGGCCATTGCACCTGCCTGCATAGAAACACCGGTGCGACAGAAGCCTGGGTGCTAAACAGGCGAGTCACTCTGCGTTTGAACCGGTGATGCACATAAGCAGGGAGGCAGTCTCTGTCTCTCAAAACATTTGTGAAGGTCTCACTGTTGAACGTAAAGGGGAATCCCAGTGACCCTAACTACAATACTACTGTAGGTTATTGTTTGAGTTACTGTAGCGTTCGTTTTCTGAGCTCAAACTTATATTATTATAATGTTTTGGATTTAGTTGTTTTTTCACTGATTTTATTCTTTAAAAAACAAGTCCTCAAAATCCAAATGATAATATGAGGACTCAGTGGCATTTATTTTTGTACAAATAAGTACATCTGGGCCATACCATAGTTTAACTTAGGTCAGTCCACATCACACAGCTGTTCAATGAGAGCCAGGGCCGGAACAAGAAGTGTTGTGGTCCTAAGCAGAATTCCTCTTCATTGCAGTGGAGGCTGGTGGTTATTTTCCTGGTGAGACTGCAGGTCTACCGACACTAACGGCCTCTGCTTTTCCCTTCTGCTTGTGCTGCAAGTAGCCTAACCACGACACTAAAAATCACCATGAACTGAGAGCACTTATTCCACATACACAGAGTTACCAGTTTATTAGGCACTACTGCCTGTAGCTGCCTAAATTCAACCAATAATCAGAGTCAAAGCTTCTTTGAATTTAATTTCCAAATGTTTCATACTGGAACATGTTGTTATTAAATTCACATCACAATGCTTAAAAACGGAACATTTTAAGTATTTAGAACATGACCATTTCCAATGTTGGTGCTCCCCGGTGGAAGTATCAAAATGGACAGACAGCAGTGCATGGCATTGCATGATTGCGTGTACGAATATATGTTGTAGTATTTGTTTTGTTGTTTTGGTTAATTGTTGTGTTTTTGCTATGTATGTGAAACCGTGTATGTCTTGGGACGCAAGACAAATTTCAGAAGACTATTCTGATATTAAAGTGAAATCAAATCAAATCCACACAAAGATTGCATCAGCGTGTTACTGCATTTTCTAAATTTTCTTCAAACAAAAACTTAAGCCGTCAGAATAATTTGAAAAAATGGTATTATCACATAACAAATTCTACACATTGTGGCTTTAAAGTATGAAGCATTCTGACTGAATGAGGCCTGCTGCTACTGGTTTGCTGTAACTAATGATATAATTCTGTGCATGGGTGGCATTAATGTGATATCATATAAGGTGATACAACAAATTAGCTGAAAAGGTGTTGAAACTATAAGTAACCCCCTTTTTTTCACACCTTTTTGCAAACTTTCAACTTGCCCAGCTCAAAAAGAAACACATATCAAGCACAAATGGTTACAAATATACAGAGGAGAATTCAGGACCATCAGTCTTTTTAAACTTTGTGCATCGTTGCAACACGGGTTTGGTGACGTTAGCATTTTGACCCTGATGATCAATTAATATACAAATAAATGCCACATCACATTTGTCTAGACATTTAGTCAAGCTATAGTCGATAAGCTAGTATTTGTAGGGAACGTAGCTACCCTAGCAGGTTTCTAAGTAAACTGACGTCCCTGACACCTGTAAACCAAATGTCTGTTTGTCCCACTAACTCTTCTCCTGTCCACACCTTTCAGCCTGATGACGATGCAGAGAGAGGCTGGAGAGTTAACGTGAGTTATGAGCTTGGCCTCGGGCCAGTAATAATCATTAAACTGTCTTCTCCGGCACTCCTCCTATCTCAGCTGCTCGGACTTAACCGGACCTCAACAACTTACTGTGAGTGCTTATAAAAAGTAAAGTATTACATTTTGGGGAATTATGCTAAACAAAAACCACATAGAATACTTTTATTCATACAGGGTATGAATAAAAGTATTTCATAATGATTCCATAGGATATAAGATCATTTCACTTTAAACTAACTGCTGCCAACCAATCTCCCCCTGACAGCACTGAGATATGAATCTATATTTGGCATCCCGAGCGGTTTGTGTGTCTACATGTTTAAATTTTATCACCTAATTATAACCTTGGGTGTACATGACAGGCATGATTAAAGATCTCATAGTTCCCAGAGCTATTTGTGTGTGTGCGTGAGTGTGTGAAAGCAACAGAATTCGGAGGGTAAGCAGGTTAATTATGTGTAGGCTACACATACATGTACTTGCAGTCTGTGTCTGTTTTTCCAGCCATGTTATTGAAAGGCCTGCCGACGGCTCCTTTATTTGAAACAAATCGTATCTGTCGGTTGTCACTGTTCATCTCAAATGCGGGAGTAGTAATGGAGCCGATGTGAGTTATGTTATCTGGATCAGTCAGTTTACTGTGGACCTCTGTAAATGTATGTTCTGACTAGTCAATGGGTTCATTTAGTATTTTGTCCCTCTGTTTGCATGTTAATGTGTGGACAAATGACTGAAGCAATCAATCTGAGGCCTTCTGATTGGAAAAACATGTACAATTTTAAACATCAAAGTTCAGTCTTGATCTTGGAAATAGTGGTTTGTCAAAACCCAAGGTCCACTTACTAGCTTTTCCAAGGGCATCATCATCATCAGTCTCAGTTGTCATGGAGATGGATCTGTTGATATTAGCTGTTTAAAGTAGTTGTAAAAGAGCTATGAGGAAATCAGACCAGCAACAGATGAGGACAATGGGCTATGGTGGAACGTTCTGGACAAAGCTGGTAGTTGGACCTTGAGTTGGGATTGTTTTGTCAAAAATGTAAAATTTTAAATGCCAACATTAAAACTGTTTACATGCGTCTGTCAAGTACATATTTCTTTCTCACAGCTGCCTTTAGGGGCCTGTTGATTGAAGGAGCCCATGTCTGGATAGCGGCCTTGGAGCATTCCAGGGACAGTAGATATTATAGATTATAGATTGACTGTAGATTATTATATGTTTCTGGACGTGAACCCTGGATTCTGGTGTCACAGTCCTGCACTCTGTATGCCCGTCATCCACCCCAACCACCTCCTTGCGACTCGTGAAACGTTGTCTCAGAACGTAATCCAGGCAGCGATTACGTTGTCACCACAACGCAAAACTTCTTAGGAAATTACAGAAAATAAAGCATTACCATTTTTTTTGAAACATAAAGGTCTAAATCGTGTTTCAAAGTGTTCTCTAAATGGTCAGGAATCAAATTCTGGTGGAGAAATACTGAATCTGCTATTTATTCATTTTATTTTGTTGATCCTCTAAAGGTCCAAAGTCGAAAATCAGCCAAAAAAACAAAAAACAATTTGTGTAAGTTTTTAACTGTACGTTAACTTCCCGAAGGTTGCTAAACCCCCCAAATTCCCTGACAAAATACTGAGGACATGACTTCAGTGTGCTCAATGGTAAGTATGGTCCTGATCTAGTGCCCCCATGGTTAGGACAAATACACTCCAGCATTGCTTTTTTTCAAGTTCAGGCAACTTAAATTTGGCTATAGGGAAATATCTTGATAACTGTTGGTAGGAGAGAGAACAGGACCCTTGGTCTCCAGTATGAAAATCAGATGCTTTGTACAATCGTACATCACTTGGAGCACCTCCCTTTTGAAGACTTTTTGTGGCCGTACAAATACATTACGCTACTGCTTCGCTACTTAATGTAAATATAGATAATTTTGAGCCTTTTCATCTTTAAATGTGCAATGCTGTCATTTCTCTGTAAGTTGAAGGTGAACCACTGTGGGTTTTGGACATTTTTTGACCTTCAAAACTAAAGGAACACAGGTACATCATAAAAGCGTGTTGTCAGTTCCGATATCAGAAACTCTGTAGGGTCAGTGGTGATGGGAGAAAGGATGTCAGAGAAACCAAAGGTCGTCAGACATCCTCTAATCAAATTTAGATTTTGGAAACTGCTTCCTTCTCTCACCAGGAGATTGCTGCAGCAGCTGAAGAATTGAAACCAAAATGTTTTTGTTGAAACTCAGGAGGCTGACCGCTGTGAGCCTAAAACCAGAGCTGAGGAAAGCAGCGGCATGTGTGCTATCATTATCACTGTACAACACTCTGACGAGGCACAAAGAGAATTTTACACTGCTAGGCTGGTGGTAGGTGTGCCTGCGTGTATTTTTTTTTCTTTGCAGAAGTCTGTTGAGGCTGTATTTGATTTCAGGTACTCTGCCAAGACGGCTACACACACCTGTGCTGAAGTGATTTGGTGTGAAAGGCAGCACACCTGTTTTCAGTTTTTATCCTCCACATGACAATTTGAAATCAGAAGTGGAAAGACAATTTCCCCACAGGGATCAATAAAGTATCACATTATCATTTCTCTCCGGATATCTGGATTAAGGCTTATTTCAGAACATTGCATCATTTGAGAAGGTCAGGATCATCTTTTACCTTTAGGTTCTAAAGTAAAATGATATGCAATGAAATTGCTTTAATTGCAAGGTCATCGAGGTCAGAAGAGTCAACTCTGCTCTGCAGTACGACTAGAAAAACACATCATGCTTATATAACCTGTTAACGTGTCTCTCCTAAAATTGGCACCTTGTTGTTTTAGCTCACCTATTGACATTTAACGTGTCTCTTTTGAGCAGGAGGAGAAATCTCTTAAGTGCTGACATGAGTGGAATTCCAGTAATGTAAATTCATCGGGTGAACCCTTCGCCATTCCAAAAATAGCCCCGCCTCTGCGGCGGTCTGCGCTCACACGCTAACCCTTGTCTGCATGTCTCTGGATGACTTCTTACCTGTATCTCATCTTCATTTTCTTTCTTCTCTGTGAGTGAAGGGTGTCCAGCCCCCATGTCTTTGTATAAACAAAGTACGGGCTGTGGGCGAGCAGGGCAGGGAGGAACGGCAACAAGAGGCGCTGCGTAGCTGAGATTCCCAAGATTCCCTGCTGCAGATTTAGTCTCTGACAGAGGCCGCTGATGGTCATGCTTCATTTGGGCACACAGGTAGGTACATCAATGTGTCTACTTCACAGCCAACCTAAAAATCAGACATTCCACATCAATTCCATTCATTCCTGCACTCAACACAGTAGGCACCGGTACAGTTTGTGTATGGGGGTGTATGTTTGTCACAGCTGTGCGTCTGCTCAGGTGTGGGTGTGAAAGTGTATGAGATTGCGCATGTGCTTCTGCGAAATAGAAGAGTAAGACGCATACATTCCATCTAGTTTATTCCTTGAACAGTGATTACTGTAATTATCCAACAATGCAGCCCTCTAAACGTTTGCTGCCTGCTTTGTTGCGCTTCTGTAGACTCATACCTTTGTGTTTTGGAAGATAAATGGTGGGGGGCACCCAGTCCATATAATCAGAGGCACACCTGAACACTTAACAGTGACAAACAAAAAGTTCCCACGAAGCTGTTTTGATACATAACGCAAGAACTTTCCATATTGAATGCACTCATAGGCAACTGGTGCATGTAGCATAAAAGGTGTATTGTTGGATACCTGATACGCACACACACACACACACACACATAAATACAGTACATGCAGTGACTCACAAAGTTTTCATAAGTGTGATTTGAAGAGCGTAAATCTCTGCTGCTTCTGTGTCAGCGATTAATAAATGAAATCTGATAAAATGAAGCAGCATATCCTGCAGTCAGTTGGCAGCCACATGTTGCTATTTTGGGTTCTCCTGCATTCTTACCTGAGGTGCTCACACCCTGCCAGACCAACAGAGAGAGAAAAAAAAAGATACATATAAATAAACGGAGCCAGCAAGGGTATAATTAAAGTAATTAAGGAAAAAGGTGAAGTACAGGTGAAGCACGGGTGAAAGGCAGCCTGGCACTGCTAGGACCTAAATCACATGCAAAGGTAGTGATGTAATTCCGGGTCCCCCCTGTGTCTCATTGCCTTGATACATGTAATATATGTCTACACTTCTAACCAGTAGCACGCGAAGAGTGGGTTCCTGGTCAAAAGTTACAAGTTTTTACTTTTAACCAGGATATGTCTGCACCAGTGTTCAAATTACATTGTGGCTTTCAGGGAGCCCTATTTTTCAGGGGTGGGGGGTAGGAGAGTACTGTACACATGTACGCACATACATGAATTTGCCCGCCTACGTGCAAAAAATATACTATCAATACATTTCAGTTGATACAGAGAATATTTAGCCTGGGACAACAAAGGAACAGAAAAATGATTTACCGTTGCAATGTTTCTTTTAATTGCTCTCTGCCGAGAAACAATAAAATGCCAACGCACAGTGGTTTGCGTTACTTTGTTAAACATAGGCTGCATCCCATGACAATTGTTATGAGCGAATAAACATGCACGCTGAGACGCGCTTTACTACTAGCCTATTATTTATTTCAGGAACCTAAATATACAGGAAAATATAAATGTATACAGAAAACAACCAGTGGCACCAAATATTCCGATTTTATTTTAGAGCTCCCCCTAAATTTCTCAAATGAGGCTCCCCTGTATTTCGAACCCTGGTCTGCACTAATTGGAAATTTCCATGCTCAACTTTTGCTCTAATGTCACACCAGAGGGCCATGTGCGTTGCCAAAGTGCAAAGTCTTGTTTTCAAATGCATCTCATCCCTAAGTGCAGCACTGGTCGGTGCAAGTTCCCCAAAGGGCCCTGAGGTAAACCCAAGAGCCCCTCTGATCAGTCAAAGTGCCCCTCTGATTACCTTAAGTGAAGCTCTGGCTGGCCAAGTGCCCATCTAGTCAGCCATAATACACCCAAGTGACCCTTTTGACCCCAAGTTTCCCTCTGGTCGATCCACATGACCCTCTGGTCAGCCCAAGTGCAGCTCTTGTTGGTTCATTTTCCCCAATGGTCAGTCCATGATGTGCCTCCCCTGGTCAATCCAAATGCACCTCCGGATGACTCTGGTTCCCAAGTGACCCTCTTGACCCCAAGTTCTGTTTGGTTGATACAAGTGACCTGATCAGTCCAAGTTCTCCCCTCGTCCTCAAGTGCCCTTCTGGTTAGCTCAACTGCACCTCTAGTTGGCCCAAATCCTCACTGGTTGGCAAAAATGCAAAAGAGAACCCCATCTGGTGGGCTCATTTTCCACACTGATACATGACTTTGGGGCAAAAATGAATCCTAACCCTGACAGAAAAGGTGCATCTTGGATGGTCACATCACTTCTTCTAAGCAATTTTCTAACTCTGCATGTATATGTGAGCGTGCATGAGAAGATGTCTAGTGTGCATACTTTATGTGCATATATTTATCCCTACTTTTATCCTTGACATTGCACAGCCCATAGTCTGCACCATCACCTGAACTCCTCTGGTGCCTATGAACAGGTTTTCCAAACCCTTAGATCAAATGGTGGTCTGCCGTCTACAGGAACTCAAAATATAACCCCATCAAAGTAGAAGCAGACCTTAGTGCACCGCTTAATCCTGCCTGTAAAATGTTACTGTTAGCGTGTGTCTGTCAATGAACCTCCGCCATGCGGGAAACACAGGCTCAATACCTTCCCTATCTACCGCTATCGTCCATTTCAACCCTTCACACGCTAGAGTCCCCTCGCATGCCGAGCTGGGAGGCGTGGAGGGAGATTAGGGGTGGGAGGGTGGATAAAGAAGAAAAAGAAGCAATGATTGATCTTAGCCATAGACACCTCACTTTATCGCTGCAGCTGATAGGACCTACCTCCATTCAGCAGTGCTGTAGGCTGTTTTTGTGTAAGCATAAACATAGGGCCAAATCAGTACCTGCATGCACTGTTTACCTGGCAGCCATTCAGCTCTTTTCTGTCTAAACTTGAAATAGGATCCAAACACTCTACTCACGCATAGTGGTTTGCACGAGATGCTTTGCCTGCCTCTCAACCTACCACGGGGCTCCATAGCGCTATTTTTGCACCATCTGAACCTTAACCACCCCTCTTATTTCTTTGATTGAGAGGTGGAACATCTAGCTCAGGGCCTTTAACTGCAAACATAGCACTGATTTTGAGCTGTTACCAAGGAATCACACCACAGACAACCCCAACAAACACCTCCCTGATAACATTAGTCTGTGGGTTATATTTAGATGCCTCTTTTCTCACCAGTATGTATTACCACAATAATATTTTAATAGTTTTAAAAAGGACTATCAAAGGCCTCCTGTACTTTTTAGCTTCCTTAATACATGACCTTTTGCTTTTCATTCATCACATTATTGAGTAAATGACAATGAATTTACCAGCTGGCAATTTTTCTAGTTTTTGCCATAGGGTCAATAACTTCCATTTTAAACTAAATAATTCTAACATTTATTAATTTATTAAAATGCAGATATTTTGTTTTTCATGCAAAAAGCCTATACTGTATTCAAGCTTGCATTATGGTGGATTAAAGAGAAAAGAGAATATTTACGTATCCTGAGATTCTTTCAGTAGGACAGTACTTTTAATGGGCACTCCACCGAATTTACTCGTCACAGAAAGTATTATTCATCCTCTGAAAGCAGTTGTACTATAATGTCTTCTGTGGCTCTGGAGGGACCTGAAAGTCTGAAAAATGACCCTGATGATTTCATCAAGGCTTGGACACTTTTTAGCAGAAAGCCGGTGTTACAAACTGGGGGTGTGGATTTAGCAAGACGTTAGTATTTACATGGCAGGGAGGGTCTAATGAAAGAGGCTATTGAGCTGCAATATGGAATCCAGTGTTGTGGGGGTTTGACCTATGCTTAAAAATATCAAAAATACATATCTTTCCTCTTGCCTGTAGTGCTATTTATCCATCTATATTGTTTTGGTGCGAGTTTGGTGTGAGACCTTGTTGTGAGCAATTTCATGTAGGAACTATCGGTAGAGAGAAAATAATTCCCACACGAAACTGATCACAACAAATCTGTGGATTATCTTGATTTCTGGAAAGAGACATGAGTTTTTCAAATGTATTTTTTTTGTGTGTGTGCTTTGACCACCACAAGCTGAGTGCCATATAGAGTCATTGTATTAAAAAAAGGCAGACATCTCTACAGCTGATATTTCCATAACTCAGCAACTCACACCAAAATAATCTAGATGGATAAATAGCACAACAGGTAAGAGGAAAAATATGTATTTTTGATTTTGAGGTGAACTGTCCCTTTCTTCTGTCTCTCGGAAGTCCACCAACTTTATGGAAGTGCAACACTAAATCGCTGAAGACTTTGCAAGGCTTTGATTAGCACTTAATCAGGCCACCACTTAGCATCTCTCCAGCTGCAAGGTGTGGTTTAGTCTACATATCTATCTATCTTAGCTTTTAGGAAGCGCACACAGAGAAAATGAGCTAGATAAAGAGTCTGAGATGGGTCATTTCAACACTTGAGTCACTGGATCAGTGGTGCTTTCCCTTAGTGTGGCTCAAGTGTTAGGTTATATTGCAAGTACACTGCATGTGTGAATGTGTATCTCAAGTGACCCCGTGATGGGTCCCGACCCCAAAGTAGAGAAACTCTAGACAAACCGTATTTTCCCAAACTCAAATATCAGAGTATAAATGTATTTGTTTAATCTGTAAGAAAGTTTTTTCTAATCTCTGTAGACTTTACATGGATCACTGCAGAGGTAATTAGAAACCTGGACTCCTGGGTAGATGTTACTGTTTGTAGTAAGTGCTATTAGATATTGATCTGGTGATAATTCGTAAATGAATATCATTAAGGATCGGAAGTTTGATTGGGGAAAAAAAAGGCCTAATCTCCTCCAGCTGGCTGTGGGTTTATAATGTGTCCTGCCTCCGCTCCTGCATTGATCCGCCGGAGCAAACAGCAGCTGCCTGGCTGCACAGCAAAACCCCAGCACCCATCTGGTGTAAAATACATCAGATAATATAAAATGTTAGACAGCAGATCATGTCTGACAGTGTTGCATTATAGACAGTCTTCAACATATCTTAAACATTACATATGTAATAGAATAATCAAGGCAAACTGCAATACAGGTTAGGTGCAGATGATATTTATCAGCATGATTAACATTTTATGACATACTAAATGACAAAACTGTTATTTGATCTTTTTATTAGTATCAACAATTCCATAAAAAGGCCAAAACCAACATCAATTCATCCTACTAACAAATATGTAGCTTTAAGTGTGTAGCCACACAAAAATGAAATTGAAAGTGAACTTTTAATTTTAATATTGACTTTTAAACTGCACTCTTTAGCTTTTGCCCGCCATTAGCAGCACATGTTACAGAATTTTAAACTCTGTGATGTATGTTTCTTGCCAAAATGCATCTCAGGAGTTGTAGTTAACTTCTTCCTCGAAGGTTTTATGTACACAGGCTTGTACCTTCGACCTTTTTATCAAAGAACCAGATATTTTCTATTGTAGTTCATTTTTTGACTGATGATTTAATCGGGAGAGTTTCATGCCGATCCGAGCTGTAGAAGTGTTTCAACTGTGAGTCAAATAACAATAACGTCTATGGGAAAAATGTATGGAATCATGGGCACCCAAAATATATCCTCCCACTTTGCAACTCTATTAATTGTTACCCAGTGCAAAAGTGTTTTTATGTGTTTCATGTATAATGTTTAATGTATTTATGTTTAATTTTGGATGACAAGGAGTTCTATGGTATGGAGGAATAGCTACTTCAAGCTGTGGATTAACAGACAATACTCAAATTATTACTTACTACTACTTAATATGCTTTCTTCAGGGGATTTGTTGATGAAAATAAAAAGATAAAATAACACCAGGCTTATCCATCCAATAAAACCTTACCATCAGTTAGGATGAATGCCACCCATATGTCAGTCACCAATGTTTAACTGTTGGAGCCCAAGTTTCTGGTGTGATTTTTGGCAGAATCCCCAACTCTCCTGTTAATTTGGAAATAGATCCGGCCTTTGAATGTACATACTCTTAAGATTCGTTAACTCCCCCTGCATGCCACAGAAACAGGTTTGGCCATTGGGACAGCCAGGTGGATGCAGGGCAGGAAAAAAGTTTACAGGCAGAAACTGCAGCACCTGCTTGTTGACTGGGATGGGCGGTCATGGGTAAGTGCCATGATAATGGTGGAAATACAGGATTAGCTAACGCAGTGGTGTGATTGTATCCCAAAGCCTTTCAGTCAGATGACTTTCAGTTGTGCCACAGTCAGTGTCTCGTCGGGAGAAACTGTTGCTTACAGTTTCAGTGCTGAGAAGAGAGCGTTAACAGTTCACTGAGGGGTTAGAGGACGTATAAATAGAATCATGTGTCAGTGAATTGTGTATGCCTCTGCTACACTCAAGTCCAATGATCTCCAGTTATGCTAAAAGAGAAGAAAACCATAATTGCTGCACTGTTAGGCTCCTTCATGTCAGGAGATGTATCGCTGCCACACCACTCTAATTGAACTTTCTCTGAAAGGCGTTGTGAGCAAACAGGCGGTAACTATTTATACAGCTACACACCTGACCAGGCATCTATCCAAACAAAAGGTCTTGAACCCAGCCCTTGCGTGCCTATCCAACCCAGACATCTGATTAATTATAGTGTGGCCGTTAAAGTGAAGAAAAACTAGCTGATGAAAAGTCAGCGAGTCTGCAGGCTCAACCTGTCCAAACAGCATCATGCGTGTTAGCTTGTAAAATTCTCCGTCCCTCCCCCCTTTCTGTGTGTTTCCTCCCACACGCCCCCTGCCTCCCTCCCCTGCTCCGGGCCCATTCGTGCAGACGAGGTAAAACATCTCCCTTGCTGTGTCAGAGCCCCGCAGGTGGGCCCCGCGTGCTCAGGTAGATAATATCACTGTTACTATAGACTGTGTTTGGGTTAGCTCAAAAACACTTTTCACAGCAGGAGCAAAACAAAGTGCTCTGCAGTGCGTGATAACAGCGGGAGCTGCTCCCTTCAAATTAACCTGTGGAAACACTTCGGCCTTTCATGACACATACACGCAATACCTGGTCCTCCTTTTTTTTTTTTTTTTTTTTATAAATCAAAGTTTACATAATGTTCCCCTGGGAGCATGGCCATTTTTTTATTTAGGATTTTGGAGATTTCTCTTCTATGTAATCCACCAAAGGAATAATGTTAATCCAAAACAGTGAAATAAGCCTTTAATGTCCTGGCGGAGCTGCTTTACATCCAGATTGAAAGCATTGGACTGATTGGACAAGTCACTCTGTTTCTAATCTGCATACTGCTTGTGCAGTAGACTTTATAAATTGACTTTATTTAAACAAAAGAGGCATGAATAGCTTGAATGTGCTCAGGGCCAGAAGCTGGGATGGCTTCCATAAACAGATCACCCAGGTGGTCCATGTGTGAGAGAGGGAATGGAGCGCTGGTTGAGAGGCCTGCTGCTGCAGTCACAAACCCGGATCTCCTTATTTCAGGAGCTCCCTCTGTCTCTTTGCAAAAGTCTGAACTTCTGCTGATGCCATGATGATTAGATTTATAGTATTTATAGCTGTCTGGCACAAAATGATTCTTGTTGCACAAAGGAATTCAAGATGACTGACTACTTTTTGACACATGATTTTAGGAGCAGATCTGCAAATTTCAACTCTGACTTGTGGACTTTATTCAAGGGCAGAAGACATAACCAAACATGGATGTTTTTAAAATTATCATAAGAATCTGACTTGCATTAAAATGGGAGCAACAGCAAACTGTTTTTTTATATTTTTATTATTACTGGTGATTTGAGAATAAAGTCTATTGTCTTGTTTACATGTCCAGTTACTCATAAACAGCGTTCTTTTTCTCCTCTCAGGCTACATAGTGACCGCCTTACGCTGCACATTTGTTTAAAGAAATCTTGGTTTTAATTTGCAAGTGAAATTATTAATATTATAATTTTCAACTAAAATGATGTTAGAATTTAACATCAATCAAATTTAAGTCAGTGAGGGAGAGTGCTCCTTTTAGTAAATATACAAATACAGCGTTATGTCTGAAGTGTCAGATCTCTATCAGTGCAACTAAACGTGATTATAAGTGTTTGTATACAGCTAATGTAATAGCTTAATAAATTTGAGCTAAATTGGTCAGTTTTTCTACAGAAAACTAGTCAACTTAGAAGTTGACTGTTCTCTGACTGACTGGTCTGACCCCTGGGAGGACATCAACAACAAGCAACTGCACCTTTTTATCTGATTCAAATGATGTCTATGCGAGACATTTAGGTATCATTTTTAATTCTGGCCAAAGATTCAACTAACACATCAACACTGTTATCACTTGCAGCTTTTTTATTCATCTTAGATCTATTGGAAAATTAAAATCATTCCTCTTATTGAGGGATTTGGAGACCATAGTGCATGCTTTTTTCCCAGACATCAAGCATCGAGATGTCTCTGCCTTTTAACAACTGGGTTTCTCCACTAATGTCATTGTGAGTATATTGCTTGTATTCTTTATTATCCAGTGAGCTTCCTCAGCAAAATGCCTTTTGTATTCCTTTAATTATTTTTGTTTATTACTGACATTTTATGACGGTGTAGTCCCTCATTCGTCCAGGAGTGTTCTATCGTAGAAAAGGTTTCAGTCGTAGTCATCTGGACACTGTTTAATCTGTAGGCTCTTGGGAATAATTTTGCTCTGCCTGCATCTTAGATTAACAGTGTCCAGATGACTACGACTGAAACCTTTTCTACGACTGACATTTTATATATCAAATTATTTGGTTTTCTTTTTACTTTTCTTTAGAAACACACTTATCAGTTGTTGTTTTTTTTTAAATAAAGCTATCTCTAGAAATAAATGGACTTGACCTACTTAAAAAAATAACCCAAAACAGGGGCACCTCCAGTTTTATCCACACCCAAATACAATCATATGATTTTAATTGCACATGGAAAAGGTAAAAGGAAGATCATAGGTCTAAAGTGTTTCGTCTCAAGTGGCAGGTTTGTCAAACTCAGCATAATCTAGGATCTCTGAAAGCTCACTCCTCAAACCCCGGGCCTGACTATAAATGTAAGACTCTGGTCCTGTGCTTGTTTATACTTTGTAGTTTATATTGTGAGCTGCTCCAGACAGATGCCTCTGAGTGCAGGGCCACACCATAACGGCTCAAGATTTACTATATGGAAAAATACATTCCTCACACCTACACACAAACGTCACATGACGAGTGTATTCCTCATCGTCAAGACAGGTGAGGGATCACACCAACAATACCAGACGCCTCTCTGCTTTATGCAATGTTTAGATAGCCTTTTACATAACTGGCATATTTTTGCGGCCTCTCTTATCGTGGAACAAGCGTGTTTTGTGGTATAACGCAGCCCCTATCTTGTATCTTCATATCGACCCGAGTTATTGTGAGGGGTTTGTGTGCTTACCAATAATTTATGTACAGTGAGCGTGACAGATCACCCGTCACATGCAGCCAGGTCATTCACTCAACATGTCCAAACGTACTTGTGTTATTAGCTGCTCGCCCATGTTTGTCTGAAAAAAGGATTAGCATGAAATATGAGGAAACAGTGACTGACAGTATGTGACTCTGAGGGTAACCCAGCTAGTGTTTCACAATGCTTAATAGTGTCAGGTAATAGCTGTGAGTCATTGTTGAGAGTATGCTATCGCGTGTGTGTTGAGCAGTTGAGGTTAGGCCTGTGTGTGTGTGTGTGTGTGTGTGCTATTAAAAAAACTGGTTCTTCTGAAATGTTGTTTTGACAGATATCAATAGCGCAGGGATCACCATATACGGGGGGTTCCCTCCACGGTTACAAACAACGCTAATTTTGATTTCCTGGCTTTTATTTAGTCTTGGGTTTGTTTTTTAGGCTTAGCCTGTAATGGCAGGCTGATGAATCAGGTCTGACACATTACTCATATGGGTTTGGATAGAGGGTAAAGAGTACATGTTTGTCTGCAGCTTAAGAGCAGCAGAAGTTTCTGTTATTGTTTTTTGTTCTACATGCTAGCTCTCTGACTGAAGCTCTAAAAATAACACAAAGCCCATAATTATGGTTTTAACCTAAAGCCCCCCGCCTCCTTAACTCCCTCCTCCTACTGTCCTGCTTAGCACCTGTACTGATTTATGGTGTATGTGTGTCTGTGTGTGTTTGCCAGGTGATTTACGACAGATGTTGCGCAGGAATGCAGCCTGTGATGTCAGAAAGAATTGATTTGATCGCGCAGCAAACCCAATGGCTTTATACTTTTATGGAAAGTTTGGCTGATGGCCTGAAGTTCTGGCCCTCATTAACAATGATGAGTTTATTTATAGTGTTACTGTTGTGTTGGCATGCGAGGTGTGGCACTGAGGAGAAATTGTCACCTTTCAAAAGTCCTCTCCTGTGTGCCTCAGGCCATTTTGACAGTAAATTAGACAACAAAACTTAGCTTATAGCAAACCTTAGCTTAGCAATACACATTTAAACAAGATTAAGAGTCTCTGCAGCCTGTGAGGCTGTACTTAGACACAGCAATGTTTTGAGCTAAATGCTAACATCAGCATGCTAACATGCGACAAGCGACAATTCTAACATGCAGATGTTTAGTAGGTAATCTTTACCAGGTTCACCATCTTAGTTTAGCCTGTTAGCATACTAAAATATATATATTATTATGTATATTTTAGTAGTCATTAGTTTTGCAAGTATTTGGTCATAAACCAAAGTATTTGACAAATTGAAATTTTGAACTAATGATGGCACTAGAGGAAAAGTCAGAGGATCTCCACAGGGACCTTGAATATCTCTAACAGATATCACGGCAATCCATCCAATAGTTTCCAAGATATTTCACTCAAAACTAAAAATGTCAACCTCATATGATCACCACAGTCATAGGGATTCACCGTCTGGGAACCGTGAATGTCTGTACCAAATTTTGTGCCAATCCATCTAGTAGATGTCAAACCAAATGTCAAAGCACTCCATCCAATAGTTGTTGGGATATTTCACTCTGAACTGCAAATGTCAACCTCATGGTGGCACTATCTGAAAGTCAGGGGATCACCAAAGTCAGAAGAATTCATCTTCTGGGGACCATGAATGTCTGAACCAAGGCACTCCATCCAATAGTTGTTGGGGTATTTCGATCCGGACCAAAATGGTCGACCAACCGACCGAGAGACATTGCTATCCATTGAGCCACTACTACTAAAATTTACTGCTAAAATACTATTACAGAATGTAAATATAATGCAATGTTATGCAAAATACTTCATGTATAATTAATGTATAGTAATTTAATAATCATTAAAATTTTAGATGTGGGGAAAAAATCTGGGTAGTGTGCCTGTAAAATGACATGCTTGACATGTAAAATCAGAGACAGACAAAAATAACTTTGAGGTTGACATCATCTTAAAGTGACCCGGCAGACAGTAGTAACAGACATTTGTTGTGCTGTGTATTCATGATGCACTCTGGAAAAAGGGCCTTCATTTTTTAAAATCATTTTTTAAAGATCATTTGCCAAGTTTCCTTACTTAAACCATAGTTTATGTGCTATAACCATGGTCTTTCCCAAATATTAACCATACCTTAAGTGTAGAACTGTAGTGGCCATGCATCTAGATTGCATAAATGAAATAAAATGTCATCATTGAATGTAATCTTGGGTTTGCAGAATCATCCAATAACAACGTTTGGCGATGTTTTTACCTGTACACAAATTTCCTAAAATGTCAGGTAAGTCAGGGACAGAAGAAAATGAGGTTGACATCAGTTGACAGTGACTCAACAGAAAGTGGTTACATACTGTAACTTCTGCTGATTGGTCAAAGTCAGGTGACCGCTCCTTAAAAGTTGGAATCAGAATATGCTTTATTGCAAAGTAGGTTCACAAATACAAGGAATTTGCTTTGATATTTTGGTGCAAAACAATAAACATAGTTGAAATATAAAGAAAGATAAAGCAAGTACTGTAGGTCAAAAATCATAAATATAAAATATAATATTGACAATAAGAATATTACGAATTAAGAATTAATTATGAATATTGATTTACTTAGGTTTCAAGAAATTCAAAGAGAGTGTCCCAAATGTCGCTTCACAGGCAGAAGTAGTTCCTGCGCAGAGAAAATTAAAGTTTAAATTAAATCACCTGATGGAAAAAAAACTGCCTAAATGCCAACACTAATGGTTGACATAATAGAAATAAATAATCAACAAAAACATTGGGGTTAAATGTTTGAAAAGCCATGGAATGTAATACAGAAACATTTGTTTGGGTGACTGGGTTTTTATTCACTCCTGTGAGCATTTTCAAGCTCTGTTTTTTGTAGAATAAAAAACCTTAGTATTGATTGGGGTTGAAGGTTTTCCCTTGACTTTAAAGTCACTTCCCAGGAAAATATCACCTTTTTTACCAGGAAAACTGTGATTTCTCAACGTAAAGATTGATTTTAAACACGGAACAGGTAATGAAGTTATTCTCTCATATACATTTATGTCATAATATTTTTAGTAGAACAAGCATTCTTCTTAAAAGCTTGAGATGTACTCTGCACTCAGTGCTTCACCTGTTGAACGCCATTTTGTTCTCTGATTTGGGGATGGGGCCCTGGATGTCTGATCGAGCTACATGTTAACTTGCTGCATAGTTTTTGTTAGCAAATTTTGCACTCTGCTATATTCACACTTATTCTATAAACATTTTGTCACTCGACTGGATTGTAAACTGCCATTTTAGCTTGAATATCACTAGCAATTTATTCCACTGTAATAATGGATTTTCAGAGTCAGACTTTAGTATTTAGCTTTGACAGTTGTGTTGTAGTGTTCATGAGGTTTGGAGTATGGGAACACACAGACACACAGATACAGAAGCACACACACACTAAGACTCTCAGGTTCTTCAAGGTATTTTTCCTTGGGAAAAGGGAGTAGATTTTAGTGAGAATTTCTGTTTCAACTCTAGTATGGAGGGAAGCCTGAGAAGTGCAAACAATGTGTTTTCAAATGTATCATTCCATACTCCCATGTGATATCTTTACAGTATGTCTCCCTTTTGATCTGAGATTACTGAACGTGATATCAAGTTGAAAATTTTACTCGAAAAGAAAAAAAAAGCAATTTGTTAAATGGCGCTGTGGCTCAAAGGTTTTCCTCAGAGCCACGTGCTTTACCAGAAGTCAGAGACAGAGATGTAACAACAATCTTATCACATTTTTCCTTCTCACCTCCTCTGCACACTCAGTAGAGCAGCTCCACCAGCGGCTGGCTGCTGCATATCTTTCCCCTCATCACTGCTGTGTTTCTGCTGTAGCCAGATTATCACGCATGCGACAATAACGTGCCAGCGTATGCGGGCATTTTCTGTCCGGTCCGGAGTGTTGGCACGCTCAGCGAAGTGTGTGACGTCACAGAGGTGGGGCTGTAGATCTGATCTGACAGAGCCAAGCAACTATTGTACACTGCATAGCATAGCATAGCATGACAACACAGTCCACAAAACAATCAATCAGATAGTGTCACTAAGCTGTTTTCTACCTCGCCAAAAATGTGTGTCTTTTAAGAACTCCCTGAGAGGTCTTAACACTTCAAAGAAAAGAAAAAACTAGATTATTGTTCTTTTGATCTTCAAATGAAGTTTTGCATGACAAAAACATCAAGTGAAGATTGTGCTCTTTGTTCGCCTTTTCATGTTTTACCTTTTGAACTAACAACTAAAACAAGAATTCGAGTGCCTTTTTAGGTGCTCATGTGGTATGCATTTCTAGAATGACTTATACACATGCTTGCATGTCTAATCTTAACATCTCACGTCTAATCCTGTCTGTGCATCCTCGTAAACATGAGAACAACATAAGGACATACCCACAGACCTCAACGGTGAAGTGTGGGCTTCCAGGCTTCAACTGGCAACACCCGGATGTATTTTTTTTTACACATCTGTACTATATGTATTGACTTCATTTCATTTTATGATGGGTCTTCTGTTAAACCTGATCAACATGGAAATACTGTACTGTCATTTATGTGCATACAAATTAACAAAAAAGTTCTTAACAAAAGTTCAAAAAAATCTGAAGTATATCCACAAATTACTATTTTTTTTTTTTTTTTTTTTTTTACAAATTATCAATTACAGACAATGAATTGTAATTAGTGAGTATGAATTTTTTTAAATACACAAAAATTAATGCAGGTTAGCTGTTAGCCGAAACAGTTAGCCGCCCTACCCACAATGGTAACTCAAAGGCAAGAGCTGTGTTTCCCTGGTAAATCAGTGATACAAACTGATTATGAAAGAGGAAAATTTGTGGTTTGCTAAATTTGTGTGGTGTCTTTAAGCGTTTCCTCCTTTTTAGGAGCTGTTTATTCACCACAAACAGCCAGTCAACTGTACAGACATTAGCTGTAGCTGTTAGCTTGCTAACATCGTAGGCATTGTGTGTGCAGCGTGTGTCTGATCTCATAGCTTACCAGGAACTCTAATTCTGTTCTTTTCCTCCAGTTTCTGAGTGAATTATATTTACTCATTTAATTTCAGTGTCCACGCAAAGTGTCAAATCTATGCACTAATGATGCCATCAAAAATTCCCACAGTGGAACAAAAAAAATGTAGTGTCCATAACATGTAGCCTAGTTTTTTCCAAAAATTCCACAATGTGTCAGTCAGCATTGTTGATCACTTGTTATGTGACACTGTACTAGTCAGTAATGGTTCATAAGTGTCTAAAATCTCAATTTACTGCTGACCATGGAGGGTTTATTATGTAGGGAATAGAGAATGAGTGCGTGAGGGAGTGATGTTTGGTGTTTGCCATCAGACAACTTTGCGAAAAAGATACTGTAACATGTAAAACTGTTAATATCTGCGGTCTAATCCAGGAAATAAACACGAGATTAACTAACTGGTACAGCAGGATGGACTGAGACCTCAACGCCATGCCATCGTTATCTTATCATCCTTTGTCACTATAAAACCGTTCAACTTTAATTTTGTAATTGTTTCCATGTAATCTTTAAACCCAGGTGAAGGGATGTGCTGTTGAAAGAGCACAAAAAAACATTTGCAAAACAAAGACAGAAATATGTGAGTAATTTTCTGGCTGTAGTAAAAAACACACACTTTCTCTCCGCAGCACACAGGTGCGTGATAATTTTTTACACTTGATTTAATGAGCTGTGCTCTCGGATCAGATAAACCTTATCAGATCTGTGCTTGATCGTTCTGTGTAAACATTCAAGATAATCTGTGTGCATGTGTTTGTGCGTGTTTGTGCGTCTCATATAAATGTGTTTAATGTGTGGTTGCATGTTTATATAGGACAGATCTCAGAACAGGAGTTTAGGTTTAAACCCAAACAGGGCAATAAATCTGAACTGGCAGACTGCCGCAGGGTGACCAGGACTGTGATTGACAGGCTCACCAAACTCACCTGAGACTGTCTCCCAGGTGTGATCACACTCCAGGTGCATACCCCACATCGTTGTACCCTGTGTCTTTGCATCAGAGCTTCATGTGCTAATGCTGCAGATATTTGCACTACATTTTCCAGAATGGGAAAATATCCCTGAGATTTTCACTCAAGAGCTCTGCTGAAGATTGAGCCAGCAGGATATTCTGGCTGCATGTGGAATCTTAGATATTTCTGGGGCAAAAACAACACGTCATGAACGTCTGATTTGTTGTGTTACAACAGCTGAATGTAGATCAGAACCGCTGAGTGACAACTTTGGGTCTTTAAAATGTGTTTTCTTTAATGGAGTGAAAAAAATCTGCCAAAGCGGTGAAATCATTTCACTTGCTTCCAATACCCTGTATTGCATCGAGCTGAGGTCTCAGTACTAACTCTGTGGCTAACCCAGATGCAGCTCAGACCACTGAGAGACAGCGTTACTGCTGCACTCTGTGTTTTGTCATAATGATCTTCCCTCTGATAGTCTAATCTGGCCAGACAATAGACCTTATACCCCACTACAGTTGCCATGTTCCAATACAAAAACACACACGCACATCATTATTAACACCAGCAGTTGCTCCAGCCAGCCTCCTCCTGACGTATGCAGGGTTCAGACTGGCAGAGCCAGACATTCCTCCGTCCTGACGACTGATGGCCCACATCTGACGCTGCAGCTCTGAGGAGCGAAGCAGAGCTGCAGAGTGACGCACGACAAAAACACTCACCTGCTCCGCTGGTTGATGTTATTGTTTTCTTTTAGGGCAGAGCATGTTTCACAGCCAGCCAAGTACTGAGGGTTGGACATGCTTCAGCCAGCATCTCTCCTTTAAAGTATTAAAAGTGAAGGTACTCATGAGGAATGGCCTCTTTCAGACTGCTGAATTATTAAGATGTGTTAACATGAAAACAGTATGGGTCTGACTACTCCATACATCCTTTTCATCAGTTTTAAATATAAAATCTTTATCTTCAAAGTGACAAGTTAACTACAGTTGTCAGATAAATGTAATGGAAATAGAAAGTTGCATGAATTGAAAATAGTCAAGTAAAGTACTTGTGACTGTTTGTAAGTACATTCAAAGTTGCACTTAAGAAGAGTACTTGAGTAAATGTATTTGGTTACTTTTCGCCTCTGGTGTGTGTGTGTGTGTGCGGGTTTGTGTACTCAAAGGGAAGATTATCTTATCCTGATTACGGAAACTTGGGAGCACCTGCCAAAATACTGGTTGGTACACACCAAAAAGAGTGTGTGCACATGTGTGTATGTGTGTGTTTTGTTGTCTGCCAACATGATAAGCAGATAAGATAAGTAACATGTAAGCAGAGTCATGGCAGTAGCAGGCGAGTTGCACGCCATGTGCTCCTCTAACCTCAAACACATCTCCTTTTACCTTAAGTTACTTTTCTACATGCCTCCATATACTGCAACAGAAATGCGCATGCATGCATTCACCCTTCACATTAGTGTGTATATGTGTGTGTGTGCAGGCATGTGGTGTTTAGCATGAGAAACGCAGCAGGGGTTTTGCTCTGTCGCTCTGCAGAGTGACGGAGGGGGGAGCGAGGGGGGCCAAGCTGTGATAACAAACCCCATTCACTTCAGAAATAACAACAGAGCACTTAGAGTGAACCGCGGGCTCTTTTCCTCTGGGAGCCACTGATCTGCCCGAGCAAAGAACTCATTTACTGTCATTAGCTGTTACATCACAGGATGGAGCCCTGGCTCGGCCTCCAACTGGATAGCTTATCTTCTCATTTGCACTTTGCACACACGGACACTCCTGCCCGCGCACTTGCACACATACCCAGAAAGTTTCAGAGCCTGTGTGT
Source organism: Siniperca chuatsi (assembly GCF_020085105.1). NCBI lineage: Eukaryota > Metazoa > Chordata > Actinopteri > Centrarchiformes > Sinipercidae > Siniperca > Siniperca chuatsi. The sequence continues at coordinate 3,822,789 of NC_058047.1, read as the reverse complement.
AGCCCGTAAACTTACACTTACTCTCACACTTACACAAAAAGTAAACAGCTGTTTGTCTGATACTTTTTGTCATTTCCCATGTCGACAGCTGCAAAGCAGTTGTGTTTTTTGCAAAATTAAAGTGTACTTAAAGAAATAAGAGCCACAAAGCAATCTCGATTCTTTACCCAAAGCCTAAACATATACAGTTTTTCCTCATCTTTACATTGTCTGTCACTCTTTTTCTTCTTATTTCTTGCCCTTTTTGGTTTTCTCTTTCCCCTTCTGCTCATCTCGAACGGTTGAGAGAATGATGTGGGCATTACAGAGCAAACAAGCACATGAATCAGGGGTCATCACAGGTCATCTTCAGATCAAAGTTCAGCAGACAGTCTGAGAGCAGTTAGAAGAGCGATGTTACTGTCATGGTAATAGTGACAGGAGATCTCATTTGATAATAATTCAATATGTAGGCCTGTTTTACAGCTCTGTATACAAGCATCACTGACATAAACAAACCCTTAACAGCATAAGTAAACATTCATTATCTAAATGTAGTTGTTGTCTAGTGTTAGTCCCCCTAATAAAATCTAATTGGAAGTGACAGCAGGTTAAAATATTGTAGTTTTAAAAAAAATATTTTTGGATATTGTGGATTTCTGAATTTGAATTGTTTGCAAAACTGAAACCCTTCTAGAAAGTTCTGACCTTGTGTACCAAGTATGAAGGAATTTGATTTTGCCAAGCAAAGGTCAATGCTACATTTGCATAATAACCTTTATAATATAATCATGAAATATTTTGTATGTCTTGAAGTAGTTGATTGTGACTGCGGCTTGCAACTTTACAATTTTGGTTCACTCTCACTGGTCTCATCAACCCCGTTTCTGCAGCTGCCACTTTAAGCTACCTGCCCAGCGACAAACGGCCGACCGACAAAGTTAGCGACCAGCTAGCTAGCTAGTTAAGTGGAGCATTGAGCAGCAAGATAGCCAGATATTTCCCTCAGCAGTTGGTTGAGAGCAAAACAAAGCTAAAAAGAAAGTGAATATCGGACTTACATTACTAAGGTAGCCAGACACACAACTCCAAATGAATGATAATATTGGTAAGTGTCCGCTGGATGTGTAAAGCAACTATTCAGGATCCATACCAACCATAGCCATATCAACTTTATAAGGTGATAATATGTCAGAAGTTGTGTTTACAGGATGTTTCACAAGTGGCCAAAAACATAAATGAATACTGCTTTAACTAATTCCCCTCATCTTTGAGATTAATCCTAACATGCTGATGTTGGTACATCAAAATGCTAAACATCTGGTGTTAAAATGTAAATACTTGTGGAAACGTTTGGTTGTTTAATTGTTTGTAGGACTGTGTAGTTGTTTGTTCATAAGAATATATTATTTAGTACAGTATGTTTTCTTCCATATCAAATGCAATTTTTAAATTCCCAGGTTGAGTCACATGTTTGTTTTAACACAGAAAACCAAATTTATTCAACGCAAAACCTCTCTTCCATGTCTCTGTGTGTTTGTTATTCTGTTGTTTTCACATTAAGTTACAGAATATAGGTAGAATATCGCAGATGTAATAGTAGCCTACGTGATGAACACTTCTTTGCACTCCTTCGAATGTGACGTGATCTACAGCAGCAGCCTTTTATTTAGAGAGCTGAACCCTCTAACCTGCCTGCTGTGTTTACACAGTCTGTCAGGTCCTGAGAGACAGAAACCTTCTGAGACGTCACTGATTGCCTCACATTCCTTCCAAAAGAGCCTCTGATGGGGGTAATGGCACAGGTGAGTTTGGCTCTGGTATGTGTGTATGTGTCTGTCTATATCCAAGCCATCAAACACAAACATTCACACTCATACACCTATGTTGCTCAATCAGCTGCTCGAATGCACACAGACACGATGGTTTGGAATTAACTTTTAACACCCACTTCACTGCACAACACACTCCCATCACCTGTTCTTGGTTTCATAATGATTTTCATACCACACAGATGACTCACGCCTTGTCTAATTTGAGAATATGTTTGTGTATGTGTATGTTTGAGTGTGTGTGCATGTTTGAGTGTATGTGAGTGTGTCTCACAACCTACCAAAACACAGTCTTGATATTGGATGATTCAAAATAATCCTGAAGAATGTTCAATGGCAACGGTTTTGAAAGTTCAACTGCAACGCTATTTGAAAATGACTTATTTCTACAATACCCAAGCATGGCAACTACAGTATGATTATGTTATATGGTTAAAGCCTGAATCCATAACTTTCTCCACATTGTTGGTGAGAAGTGTCTGAAATGATGCTTGAATTATAACATAAATGGCATCTTGTCTCACCGTGTGTAAACAGATGTTAAATTTAGATGTCCTCTGCTGATTAGTTTACATCTTAAATACTTTTTTTCCCCCATTGTTTTGTTAATCGCTAAAGTGATGAATTTACACCCTTAAGTAGCATGGAATGGTGTAGATTTTACCTTATGATAGTAACTAACACTCACACTAACTTTTTCAATTGATTTAATTTGCACTGTCAGCCAGAAAACCAGCTAGCTGCCACCCAGAGAAATACACCTCAGTATCACTGCAAGCAGCAAGTCCAATCACTGTAAATGGGTCAGTCTTAATTTTTAACAACACTTAACCATGACAGAAACTGACAACATTTTAACAAAAATGTTACAAATTTTAGCTTTAAAGCTGTATTAAATTATTATTTTTTTGCCACTAGGGGGAATAACTCCAAAACAAGCTGACAAACACACAGCCCTAACAAATTATCATCGTATTATGTTGTTGACTAACGTGTTGCCAAACATTCGCATATTTACACATCTAGCAGGCAGGGAGCAACATTAGCATTCATTTGGGGTCTTATTTCTGTCCATGTGATGAATATAACTCCAATATTCACTGTCCTTTTAGCTCTTGTTCGGTCTCTACCAAATCCTGGGAAATTAGGCTCTTTAGCAGCTAGGTGTTCCACTTCAGGAGTGGAAGGAGCTAAAAGAACCTTGGTGATACTGTAATTCTCCGTGGGTCACTTTGAATGACACCTTTAACATAAACCATAGTCATTTAATTCATCATTAACACAAAAACCATTGACTAGTGAAGCTCAAACAACTAAAACACTTGGCTACAGTTAGGGAATTATGGTCATGCTTTAAGAAGCGACAGCGTTAATTATTGGTCTTAGACGAGACCCAAATCCCAGTTAGAAATGACCTGCATCAAACTCACAAGTTACATGCCCATCCAGTAGCCTGACCTACACACTCGTAACCTTTACCACACTACATAAATGGCACGCTACTTCCTTCATTAACGCTGAACATTGGCCTTAAGTCATTGGACATAAGTCATTAAGCAGAATCATCCGACATGAACGGAAAGTTCGGTGTGAATACTAATAATAGATTTTTGAGGTCATCTGTTGACATTGTTGAAGCTCATGGACGCCTCAGATACCTCCGAGGCTGTAGTCAATCTTCTGGCAGGGTCAGTCATGTGACAAGGGTAAAGGTCAAAGGTCAGTGATGTCCGTTGGCCTGACCGGCCCGCCGGCACAGTCAGTTTCCTCAGGGACCCACAGTGACCCAAATGAACCTTGACTGATCACTGTATGAACGGCACCAGCGGTAGAGTCAAACACACAAATCACCCAAACAAGCCCTCAGATACATGCCCTTAAAAGTACACACACCCACTGCAGGAACACACACACACATACACACACACAAAAGCTTGACAGGTCTGCGTCAGCTCCTCAGAGGTTGTTTGGCTCTGACCTCTGTGTGTCTCAGTAAACAGTGTTTAGAACTCAAGAGTATGAAAGAAGTTTATGCTCCTGTCACTTGTTCTTTTAAGCCAAACACTTTCAATACATATTCATCTAACAGCAAAAGACACTGAGAAACACAAAAACTGCCATATACACACACACAATCATGTATATACACACTATGAGAGCCTCAAAATAACTCAACCGTGCACAGATTACCTCTCATCTCTGTCAATGGAAGGTTATCCCCTCTGATTTCAGGACCTTTTTTTGGGCTTTTAAGTAAACTAATCTTTGAGCAAATACCGCAGGCTGTTTCTGAAGTCTGCACATAATGGAAAGTCTTAATATATCTGAATAAGAGCAAACAGACTCAACAAGAGGCTCGCTGGAAGTTTGGGATCAAAGCTTCGGGGCACAAAGGCAGAGATTTAGCATGTTAGAGTGATCGTCACCCTTTCACAGCCAAGTATTGTCTCTGTGTTTCTCTCCTCAAGTTCTTTGAATTCCTGCTCAGTGTAAAACGCTTATTGTTATCCGTGGGTTTTACCACCGCAAACCGTGTTCTTAAACATCTCTACTCTGCCTTTCAGACTCCCCTCTATTGAAGGGAAAATTGAAAAAAGAAGAGGGGAAAAAAAGAGCCGTGGAACATCAAACAGACTAACATTGTGGGTTCATGTTTTGCTGTTCAGTTATTGTCGACAGACTTGACCCGGGTGTAGTGAATCCCAGCGACTTGCACACACAAACTTTTTGTCTGTGGTTTTGTTTTAAGTGGTTGTTGGGCCCAGTTGCCGTGTATACTGGGCGTATTCCAGGTGTATTTGTTCAAGATGCAGAGTTCCTGTGTACATAAGCAGGTTCTCTCCTCATCCCAGCTCCATTTTTAGTCATAAAATTGTTTGATGATTTTGGCATAAGTGATCCCTCAGTTTGAATCATAGATCCTGATGCAGAGTCAAGGCATTGCGCAACGCGGAGTTTAAATTATTTTGTTTCCAAGGCAACAGCCCCGAAGTTATCACCTCCCACATTACACTTAAACAAACAGGTTTCATTGTTTTGCGAGGGCTGATCTGTACGAGTCCTGCGGTTAATTTGATTTAGTTTGATTCATTAGAGACTATTACACACTGCTTCCATCTGATTGTATCTGATAAGCGCCTGCGCTGTAGATTGTCCGTTCATTTATCTTCAGAAATCTCTCCCTCCATCTCATCATCACAGCGTGTGGGAGGATTAAACCACTGTGATGTTTGTACAGCACACCTGTGCAACGCAGGTTACACATTACTAATGTGAGTTTGTGTTGAGGTTATTTGAGTCATGGACTTGACCTGTTGTTCATACTTATACATGATCAACATTGTGAGTCGCGATTCAGCACAAAAAAACATCATCTTTTTTTTTTTTTAACGTTTCATTTTACACAAAAAAATGGCTCCACTTTAAAAAAAGGAAATAAAGGACTGTTTTGTTGTCGACATTGTAAGGTTGTTTACTTCCATCCTGTCATTTCAGTGTAGCCTAGTATTTCTAGCATCTTCCAAATAACAGCTCTGGTTTCAACATTAGTGCAAAATCAGACCAAAAAGTAGCACAGTGACTGTGACTGGTATTGACTGGGACTGCATGTAGGTCGTGCAACACAACTTACTGACATGATGGCTTCTTGTTTTTTGGATTTTCTGGTCATCTCCAATCTCTTGAAGGTCAGTGCTGTCAAGACAGTTTGCATTTGACTAACAGTGCACATTTGCTTGTCAAAGTTAGCCAAAGCTAATCTCTGATTGTGGGAGTTCCATTGAAAATAACTGATTTCAGTCCAAAATGTTGTTGTTATTAATGTGTGACTAACCCCCTTAGTATCCGTTACACGTGTGAGAGTAAAAACTACAAACTGAACAGGTTCCATCTTAATGCACTTATGCACTTATTAAATTTGGTTAAATTGTAACTGTGGGCTAGAATTGTCTGAAAACATAAGGCTGGCAACATTGTATTTTTTTCTTACTGTCAACCAATCCCACAAAAAGACCAAAACCAACAATGAATTGATTCTATTAACAAGTATTGTCTGTGTTGTTTGGAAACTATTACAAACACAAGAATGAGCCACACTGTTGCACTGGGTGAGATGTCTTTCATTACCATGAACACACACACTGTAGTTTATTTTGAGTCAATCCCACATACACCGTCTTTCTGCCAGAAATACTTACTAGAGCACCGAACATGTATTTAACATGTAGTTAGGACCTGCTGCTGTACATATTGGAATTAAAATTTTGTTGAAATGAAACTCAGATGTTTAAGAAACTTTGCACTTTTCAACCAAACTGCAAAGTGAAATTGTTTACTGGAAATTGTTCCTCCCTTTCTCTTTAGAAGTTGTTTTTTGGCAGTACTTCATACACTAATCAATTTTGTGCTAAACAAGGCCTGATCATTTATCAACAGATTACACCAGAGCCGAGTCTTCTTCTTTTGATGGGATTAGTGGAAGATTTTAACAATAAGAGTTGCAAACTTTTCAGCTTTTAAGATATTTTGTGCCACCACCTGCATCTCTTTAAATTCAATTGGTGCTTCCTTGTACACGATAACTTGTTGTTTTTTTAAAGGTCAGGGTAAAGGATGCAGGGCAAAGTATGACGAGGCTGTGATTGTTGCAGCATGCCAGTGGAGGTCATGAACTGCGTTTGGAAATTTTTATTCTGTTTCACCTGTCTGTTGTTATGTCGGTGTTACTGTGTGTTATTCCTGCTTGTCAAAGACAGACTGCCATTGCAACAGAAACTAAAAGACCTTTTGAACTTTGTGTTTGACATATTCAGGTACTTTACCTGCATTTTGACTGGAGGAACCTGGGTCAAATTTTACTTTCTATGCCATAGTTCTTGCTCCCTAAAAAGCCCCAATTTATTGTTGTCTTGTCACCTGCAAAATAACACAATTACATCTCAAGCAAAGCCATCACATTTTTATTACTTATCAGTTTAATTTGACTAATAATCACAGTTGTAGCGATACAGTGGAAATGCAAACATGAATACACTAGAATACATCAGATTTGATCTCTGATCAGAGTTCCTGACTCTTTATGGGGTTTACAGTTCCAGGGACTATTGGGTCAAAAAGCACTACACAGGAAGTACAGATGTGTAAAGGGAGTGGCAGATATATAGTAGCTGTAATGAGCTTTCTTACAGATACAGAGGGCTTCTGTAGGCAAGCTCTTTAGTCACAGGATTTTAGAAAATTTGTCTATATGCAAAACTTTTTCATGAATTATATTTTAGTATTTGTTTTCTTGTTTATATAGCAGTCACAATAAGTTAGATTAAAAGCAAAAATATATATCAGAAAATGGAAAGAAAGAAAACATATATACATACTTAGTATATGCTCATTAATATAAGCACATTTACAGATACCTATACCACCACACACATATTTTAAGTAAAGATGTAAAAGCAAAAGAAAGAGGGCGATTAAAAAATTAGAGTGGCAATTAAAAAAATTCTAACCATTGTTCATACCACATAAATGACAGCATTTAAGATACACTATATGTATAAGGGAGAATATGTACTGCATGCATGCATACCTGTTTCACATACGCCATTAGATGCAATGGCAGTTGTAGTATAATTATACTGTAATTATACACTAAGTTGTGTTAAGGCTTTCGACTGGCATTGTGTGTACATATCTCTGGGTATTAGTATGTATATGTGTTTTTGTATATATTTGTGTACATGTATGTGTGTGCATATGTATATCCTTAATTTTTTTCTACAGCAAAAATTCACTTCAGAGCCAAGCAGAACTAACTAACTATCTTGTCTTTTTAACCAAGACAAATGTATAAAATAGTAGAAATGCTACAGTCTCAAACAGACAATCGATCTCATGCTGTAAGTCCTGTTACAGATATATTGCATCATTAACTGAAATTTCAGATTTTGTTTTTCAGTTTTGGATGAAGTAGTCAGACATGTTTAAAACAAGTTCCCAGTTAAATTATATTATCATCAAACCAGTTATTTGGAAATGACAACAAAACGGAATGTACATAAGAGCTAATACATAAGCTGTCCTTTGTAAACATCCATTGCATGTTGCTGAGCTACTTTTGGTTCAGCTTTAACCTACCGTACCATAGCAGTCACATAGCAGTGAGCGTATACTATTTTACAGTTTGAGTCCCCTGATTCAAAACTGATCTGAGGAAAATTTACTAGACCCCAAATATGCATCAATTCATTTTCAAAAAAGTCCAAAAGGGACCCATTTTGGACCTGTCCTGGGTCAAGGCTTAGACACTAGGAACAGAGTGGACCTGTGACGACCTCTACTTTGGACAGATTCACCTTCAGCTTCACTTTAAAATACATTTTTGTCTGATTGTCTGGTCACTCTTGTTTCTTCTACTAATTAACCACATAAGCTGTTTCTAGTGGTACCAACGCCATCAGGTGAGTAACATGTTATCATGACTAAAGTAACAATGGACAGTATGACTGAAATAAAAAAAAAAAGAAGGAAAAAAAACAGATTTTTCCTTTAAGCCCTGAACTCACCTGGTACAACTACAGCTTCATACAAGGCTACAGCTACATACACTTCGTGAAACCAAGGTGTTTGTTTGTGTCTGTTTATGTTTTGTTTCACTTAAATAGCTGCTGCTTAATTTCCCTGAAGGTAATTTTCTTGCTTCCCTGTGGCTGCAGGTTGCCACCTCTAAATGGCATGTTGCCCTCTGTTTGCACCTGAGCTGCCAGGTTACATCAGACAGACAGACAAACACACACTCACGTTGGCAAGAATGCACCTCGGATGGCCTTCAGTGATGGGTTATGGCACGCCTGTGTTTTATAGTTGCATTTATTTGCCATGGAAGGCTCAGAGTTTCACCCTGATGCAGAGTGAGAACTCTCCCAGGGGTTCACAAAGGGTTCGCAAGCCTACGACTCTGTGTGTGTGTGTGTGTGTGTGTGTGTGTGTGTGTGTGTGTGAGCATGCGTATGTGTGAGTGTGTTTAGCAGCCAGCGTGTGTGTGTGTGTGTGTGTGTGTGTGAGTGTGAGTTTGCGCAAATAAACAGGTGAGCCACAGGGTTATTATGCTGTCAACTGCTGCTGAGTCATACACATCTCCACCAAGTTAATTAGAGGTGGCAGAGCATACCTGGGTTTTCGCACACGCATAAATACACACATACGCAACCACGTACAACGCAAAAAAATTACAGAGAGGTAGAAAAATGATATATATATAAATAAACTTGCGTGCCATCCGTTGATATACACTCAACACCTTGATAGAGTTTGACACTGTCATCCGAGGTCCATGTACATGCACACCTGCAGGACTGCATGCTTGGGTGTTACTGTTTCCCAGGAAAGCCCTATGACTTCTCATTCAAACAAATTTCTGGTTAAAGCAGTGGCCATGTGATGTGGTATATTAAACAAATCTACCTATGAAGTCAAGTCAAGATAAGCTATGCTTTAGCAAACAGTTCTATGTTAACACTGTCCTTACAGTGGTTTGTATTAATATGAATGTTGTGTTTTAAAGCATTAAAAACCCATTAGTTCCTAGTGAAGACATAACTCTTCAAAAATGGCTCACACATAGTTTCATTTTTTTTAAATGCTCATTTCTACCATCTGGCTCCTGTAGTTTAAACCAAACGTTACTCAAACAGGAGTAAATATTACATTTGTTGGGGACTATTTTCAGCGATGGATTAAAAGACATTTGATGTGGTAGTGAGTATTTATGGCAGCAGGACGGTGTGTGTGAGACTGACTCAAAATAAACGTTAAGTGGCCGTGTTCATTGTAATGAAGGAACAGTGTGGCTCACTGATTTGTTTTTAGTCTTTGGACAACAAATACTGTTGAGCTCTGTGGCACAGAGGAATAAGATATATCAGGCTCGTAATACGTACTACTACTTACTTAGTGGGACCCATTCATTGATTATTTTGGTCTTATTAAGGGATTTGTATACAGAAGAAAAGTATAGAATATCATCAGCTTTATCCATAAAGTATGAATTTTCTATAATATGTTGTTCTCGAGATATTGTGTTGATACATGGCAGACAGATTGATAGATGTCGCCATAATGACAATGCGTACCTTTTGCAATGCATACTGACTCTAAACTCATTCATACATTCTTTCAGGTTTTTACTACAGTGCAAAACAGGGTGGGCATAGTTTCGCTATTATCAGCTAAGGAGAGAAAAACATTATTACTAAACTACGCACATAATTTTGTGTTTAAATTGAGTTTTTGCCTCTGTTTCACCAGACTGTGTAGTGAGGAAGTGGTTATTTCAACGTTTTTATCAGTGCTTTTGCATGTTCAGGCCTGTTTACTGCAAACCATGCATGCTCTACGATACTGATGACAAACATGTTGCCGTGTCCCCTCCAACAAGGTAGTTTCCACTGATTTCATTACAGTATTAAAATGTATTTGCAGAGACTTGAGTCATCTATCATCCATTTTGATTTATTGTTAAAACGGCAATATTGTTGTGCAATAACTCAATTCAAAGAGCAAATTAATCTAAAAACGTGCACTGCACCACAGAACATGAAATATATATATATATATATATATATATATATATATATATATATATCACATGTATAGATACCCAAATGTAAAAGTAGACATGATGTTCACTTGGATGAATTATCTACTGTATTTTCAATAAAGTTTCAAGTCTCTGTTAAGAGACTTTCATAGAGTTTAGAAATGAATGGAAAATTATGGCTGCCGTGATGGTACTTTGGGCGAAAAACACTGAAATGTTTAAAACACTGTGGTATGCTTTGGAAAAATGGTCACCAGCAATGTAAAGAAAATGGGATTTGTAGTAAGTGGTCTAAAATATGCTGTATGGCCATTTAAGATCAGCAGATTACATGAGTCCGATCACTTCTCTTTGTCCTTGTTCCGTTGTTGGTGATTAGATGACAGGGTTTACAGTTTCTAGAAGGTGAGCTCTGGGCCCCCCATTGGCCTGCTGTATCATTGCATAATAATCCCCTTTGAGAGCACACAACACCCTGTGGTCATTTTGTCACAGACACCGAGTCACACCTATGAGGAATATGTCCATACAAAGGACATTTATGTCTTTGTTTCATGTGGTCTGTGTGAATATATGGTGTCAACTCGTTACTTAAAGCATGCTCAAGGTGATCATTAAAACTGAGCTGGTTGCCAAAAATAAACACTGGCTCAGGCAAACACTTCCTAGTAAGCACTGATCAGGTGATTTGCAGGTTAAAAGAAACCCAGATGTCTTGGTTAAAACCAGGCAAAATTTGGTTGAAAAGTTTTTTATGATGCATTGGTTGCAAATGGGGTGGCACAGTAAGAAGGTTCTGGGTTCAAACCTGCTGGAGTGGAGTTTGCATGTTCTCCCTGTGCCTGCACCAGTTCCCTCCCACAGTCCAAAGTCTGTTCACTGGCAACTCTAAATTACCCATAAGTATGAATGTGAGCATGAATGTCTGTCTCTGTGTCAGCCCTGTGACTGACTGGCGACCTGTCCAGGGTGTGCCCTGCCTCTCGCCCAATGTCAGCTTTCATTTTTAAATGAAAGTTTTAACCTAATCACCTAGACGTCTTTTGACCTACAAATCCCCAAATCAGTCCACGTGATGCTTATCAGTCTAATTTTTCATTTAAAAAATCAATTTTTGAAATTGAATTTTGAAAACTCACTTAACTTTCAATATTTAACATTTCTTTGTACGTCAGATTTAAGATTTTGGACTTGTTCTTGCAATCCATCCTCTATCTGACTATCAGACTCAAGTTACACCAGTGATTTTGCATGTTTTACACTTTTTAATATAAATAATCTGTATTAAAGCCACCCATTTCTTTAAATCAGATTTAAGCAGCCATTAACTTCCATACAATATCAATAGCTCTTGAAACTTGTTGAACATTAAATTCAGCAGTTTTTGTCTGAGCCACCATATCCTCATCATATCAAGTAATGTGGCGCATTAAAACAATTAGCATTTACAGCTTAATCATCAAGCAACATAACAATAGCTTTGACAAAAAAACAATGCAGACTTGATATTGACTGTGATGGATATCTGCATCAAGTAATACAAAATCGGAATCTTTATGCATTTGAAATGTGAAGTATTCATGATTCACATTACAATCTTTAATGTGTCTGTTCAGTTGATACATTCCTTTTACACAATGTAAACAAATACTTTCTAGACCACTATTTCCCATTAAACATTGCTGTGGTGTTATCATGGTAAGTTTCAGTACTGTATTTATGGTTATTTGCTGTACATATATGTTACATTGCAGAAAACCTTTTAGAGTCCACATGCGCCGGTGACTGAATGCTATAATAACCCTGAGCAAATCTATAATGCCTGCATTTTGAATTGTAAACTAAAGCGAGGCGAAGCTCTGTCTCACATTTCACATGTTCAATTACAAGATGCATTTTTCATAACTCCTTGACTTAGGTTTTCTCTGGGTGTGGATGGAAATACAGAGAACAGCCCACCTAAAATGTAAACAGCAGTTTCTCATTTCTCTGTCTTAATTTCAATGTAAACCAAACCAATCGCTCCCCCTCCTCACGCTCAAACCACCAAACTTGATGGTTTCTTGGTGTTCCTTGCCCCAGGCCACCCATTTGGCATATAGTCCCACACTGTGTGGCTCATTACTGTAGGTCCCAGAGGAAAAGAAGAGACACACAAAAAGCACAGCAATGTGCTTTTTTTTTTTTTTTTTTACCATGTCAGGTTTGCTTTTGGAAAGTAGGATGCTCTGTAGTGATCAGGATATTTCTTTTGCACGTCAGACTTAGCCTTAAAACCGAAGTGTTTATTGAGGGAGGATTTATGCATCACTAAATTCAAATGGGCTGCACCACACAAACTAGTTCCTATGTAGTACTTCATAAATATTTACATCTGGTAACAGCCAGGTGTAACTGTTGTGTAGCTGAATGAACCAACTGACAAAAGTAACATTCGTTTGCTAATATACAGTATGCCCTGTTCACATGTAATGTGGAATATGGGCAACACATCTGACTTGACATTTGAAAGAAGAAGCTATTAAATTATATTTTACAAAAAAACACAACATACCTCAAATTACAAAACATATAATGTGGGACTAAGCTAATCGACCAATAATGTCGGTTAAGTTAGCATAATTGGATATTTCCCACTCATTTTTAACTGCTCTGAATATTATAAATGAGGGATTCACTGAACATGCTGTACTCTCACCTTTCACTTTTGACCTCTGCTTTGATTACTTTACTCAGCTCAAGATAATAGGCATCAAAGCTCTCTGGAGACAGCGTTTACTTGGTATGTGATGCACTGGCAGACATGACCCACTTCACGAGGCATCACAATTAAGACCAGGATGTGGCTTATTACATAAACTGCCATATCACAGTTTGTAATGCAACATCCTTGCTATAGATGAGTAGAGAGTGAATCCAGGACGTTTTTTTGTGAAGCGACATGACAGGCTGATCAACTTGTGCTTGTTTTGAAAGCTGTAGACTGTTACTGGAATCCTTCATTGCTGTTTGGATGTGAACATCATTTCAGGAGCAGAAACAGCACAGACAATCTTTAACAATCATTATTTTATTTATTATTTTATTTATTTATTTTATTTATTATTCATTAACATCTACCATCATTTCTATTTGCACCGATAACAAGATCAATACACAATGACAATTAATCCTCTTGTAAAAAATTATAAAATAAACACGGATAGCTGCAGTGACATTCGGCCATATTTTATCACCTAAGCTCTAAAACAAACTGTCCCTGGATTACACAGCTATAAAGCAATCAGCAGCTGATAGTATGAGCTGCATTATCAGCCTATTGAGCAATTTTTCCCCTCATCGGGTGTGTTGCCACTGTGCTGGCTCAAGCCTGCAGGTCATCTGTTTCCTTGTTAACATTGATAGGGCTTTCACAAGGCCAAAAGCTGCCTTGTGTTTGTTAACCAATCCATAATGGGAGCCAGGCGGCAGAGGATTGACGCTGTAAAGTCATGCCACATACACAGCTACCGGGTCTGATAAAGCTTATGGTGAAGCTGGTATTGATTTATAATGAGGTTTACTGGCAATGTTATAATAATGCTGAGTGTAAAAAACAGCAGAAATGTTCTCTGATGTGTTACACTTTTTACACTTATTTCCTATAAATGATTTGAAAGGTCATGAACATGTGGACTATTGAATGAAGCAAAATATTGCAATATTTCTTAATTTCACTGTAAATTACTTGGCTATTTTGTTTATACACAATGTTTCAGATCAAAGACGAGGAAAACATGAGATAACCCGTTTTACAGTAACAATCATGTATAGACTGTGTGCTCACGATATGTGTTAATATTATCGACTTTGGATGATAAATGGTTTTAATGACTGTCTGTAAACGAATTAGCTTATGGCCACACATGACAAAGTTCACAACTTTATCAAAATATGTGATATTACTTTACAACAGCAGTTCTCAGTCTGTGCAGCCAAAAGTTCAACAATACACAAAAACCCAGGTCATGTTGAGTGTTTTGAACTGTTACATAATTTCTTACATGATTTAGAAAATGTAAAGAATGCAAGGGGTTTTTTCATGTTGTATTCACCTTAATTTCCCTTTCCTTCTTATTTTGAGCCTCAGACACACCCAAACATCAAAGGCATGCAGTAGCTTGATTGAGAGAATTCACTGTATAACTACTGTCTTTCATGTGTTTTACAAAAGGTCAATGTGCAGGGAAAGACATTTGGATGGAGCTAGATATGTATTAAATACTAATAAGCCAATTGCAAAAGCATCAGAACTGTGGTGAAATATTCATAGTTAGTAAAACTAAATCACTAAAATCACATAAATTTTACAGCTGTTCAGTTCCATTTTGTACAATCAGCACAAACCCTTAAACACAGATTAGGTGGACAAACATTCATTCTAAAACCACAAATAGGTTTGTGTGATGGGTGAAAATGGACGTGATATATTCACCTGTTTTGTAACATTAAAATGTTAGCTAATGATTAAGTTAATGCAACTTAGACAAGCTCGGTTAATCAGGGTGTAGTTGAGGTTTAATACAAATTGTACTCAGATGTGAATCACCTGAGGTGTAGTTTACTATCGTGCGATTCGCTGAAGGAAAGTGCTGTTTTTTATGTCATTCTTTAATCAAATTATTGTCATTTATTAATGACTGAATAACTAACAGTTAACTAACAGCCTTTTGAGCAGAGAATTATGGAAGTGTATATGGGACTATATTCAAATGTCAATGTAAACTTGAAAATGAAAATGTAATTCCACAATAGCAGTATCCAATTTTCATTTTCCACAGTTGCAAAATTGGCATACTTAGAGTGTGTGTTGGCCTCGCATATCTTAAGAAAATTGGGTTATTATGCAACATCACAAAAATGTAAACAAAACAACTTGAGCAACAGAACGAGGTTGCAAAATTCATTCACAACCTCGGTTGCTAAAGATTAGCAGCAAGACAAACAGTAGGAGGATGATTCAAGAAAGCAGAGCATTGTGGTTCCTAGTGTCACCTCAGCAGCTGCTTTGTTACACGGTTTCAATACTTTACAGTAAATTACAGTTACACAGCCCTTTTTCACTACAGTAACTCTGACAGGAACTCAAGCTCGACTTATTGTTTTTTTTTTTACCAGAGCTTTCAACCTCAAAAATCGAAATGCCATTCACACCCGACCATCCTTGAACTGAGACGCGGGTTACAATCTGCCCTTCATGTACGACCATCTGTTGCCACCTGTTATGTCACATGATGACAACTGAGCAAACTCCCTCCACTGATGATTTGCTATCCACCCAAGTGGCTACAACATGTTTCTCAACTGACATTACTGTATTTCCATACAGAGTTTGGTGTTTCCGGAACAACGCCTTCATGTTACGTATCATTTGCTCTTCGTCACTTCTGATTCCTATCAAAAGACCTGACACGTTGTACTGAATTAATGGATGGGGGCTGTTTTATACTGTAAAAGACAAACAGTGTGAAGCAAGTACATTTGTGTTTGAGCATATTATAAAGCGAAAGCTTGTTTTTTTTTTAAAATTCAGTTGTGTGAAAATAATCCATGCAACTTTAGAGTATCCAGTGGAAAATCGGTTGAACTGATGGTCACCATGAGGTCGAGGCACTGGGTGCTGTGCTGGAATTTTAGGGGCCTAGAGCTTTTCTTTAACCTCTTGTCAAGCTGTTATGATATTGCTCAAAACAATGAGTCAATCAGGTACTTAAGTCAGTTAGTTGACTAACACAAGTGTTTCAAACATTTGTCTTTCCATGCTGTTGTCTGGGAGGTGGATTAATGAAGCTGGGATACTCCCAGGTTTCACAATGCCTGGCTAGATATTGAATATGAATGCCTGAGCAGAAGAAGAAAACACATGGTAAGCATCCAGCTACAGCCAAGCTTTATGAGTCACCAAACTCTGGAACTTTTCTGAGCCTCAGGAGCTTGACACAAACATGGGCGGTTGATTAATTGGTTAGAGTGGTTGCACACTCTCATAATGTTCACTCCATCTGTTGGCCTGGCGCTGCCTGTGACAGGCTGCCGTTTGACTGGACTTAGAGAGCCGAGGCTACTGTAAGGTCGGCGGTCAGAGGAAACGTTTCGGAGTAATAAAACACACAAACATTTTTGCATATGCACAGAATGTTAACAGTATTTTGTGTTGCTCCTCAAATAGCACACTGGTGAGGTAAAATGTGAGGGACATGATTAAAGGGCCACTTCACTCAAATTACAAAAAAAAAAAAAAATAACACATTTACCTCAAGTGGTGTCTCTAGCCATATAGATAGTATCTGTCTCTGAGATTTCAGCTTTCATCTAAATTAAATGGAAGGGAATGGAAATTTGTTTGTGGTGCTCACAGCATTGAAAAATAACATTTGGAAAAAAAAATGAACAGCAACATATCTTTTCAGAAACAGTGTCCTTGTTACTCTGGATAATCCATGTGCTTCTTAGCACTACTAGTGGTCAAAAACTCAACAGGGTACCTTTAAGTTCCAATGGAAACTGTTGACTGTGTTTTCTGTGAATTATCCAGATTAAAGGTAACAGTGACATTACCCTCCATCTAACAAAACTGCCCCACACTCAGCCCCTAAAAGGATGTAATGTCCTGATTCAGATGTGGGTAATAAATATGTACAATATATTGAGCAGATTGATCACAAACTGTCTACAGTCTATGAGAGCAATGCTGCACTTTGTAATCTGGTACATTAATATTGTACCAAACAGTGATGCGCTGGCAAAATGTACAATGCATCATTGTTTCTCGTGGGCGACCATGCAGATTCACAGGTCGGAGTTGAGCAAAGGAATTGAACAAGGAAACGTATCATTGAATTCGTCAAACACACAAGTTTCAATTAATGTGAATAGGAGATTAAGATAATATTCACAAATGTTAGGGTGACTGCACTTTAAGGCCCAATTTGTTGCTATGGTCACCATTTTTTGTTTAACAAGTGATCTGCAGTGTCCCCCCCCAGAAGTTCAGATTTTTTCACCGTGCACTCCACAACAAAAATATGTGGCCACGTCACAACACTCCCCTGCCCCACCATGACAGTGCAAGTCGAACTCTCTCATTGAAGCACGCTGAGATAAGAAGCCTTTATTCTGAGTGCCGTGTCCCTGTGTGAACAGGTCATAATGGGTATACTGTTTGTGGAAAGAGATGCTGCTCAATTTTTTTAGGCAAATTTTCGATACTGTTAGCACCAAAAACAAAATTACACTCACCTCCAATGTATTGGGGTGGTCGCAGAAATCTTAGACAGATATCTCAATAGCTGGACAAATAAAACCAAAACTATTTGCATGGTTAGATAACACTAGAAGTAAATGAGAAAATATAATTTTAATGTGGTAATGTGGGTGAACCAGCTCTTTAAATCTTATTGATTCCCAACCACTAAGGAGGACATAAGGATAAAGGATTTCTAAGCTTTGAAACATGAGATTTGGATAATTTAAAAGATGCTGCAACTTAATATCAACAAGAAGCTTCTAATATTTAGCACATTCAGAGTGTACACAACTGCAAATATTATTTTTGTTGTTGTTGGAGCACAACAATGCACACAGTCATTATAAGAAGGATGAAACTTTAATGATCCCCATGGGGAAATTGGGAAAATCATATTGTAAATATGAAAGGATGTTTTCCGAGTTTATGAGGGTGCATCACGGCAACAACATAAAGAGCAAGTTTCCAGCCTTTGTCATTTTAATATGGCTCGGCGGTGTGTAGGGGTTTGGAGTTTGAGAACAAATTTCACTCCTTGTCATCGCTGTTGTCTGTTTCCCCTCTCGCTGCTCCTTCGCCGGTGACTTCTGTTTATGCAAAAGTGGGGACTCAGCTTCATCTGCCCCTCACAAAGGAGAGCAGCTTGTGTCGTTCTCTATGTTAATGCCGCTTTCTTTGTGTGTGTGCTGCACATGTCGATAACTCCCAGCTTTAATCCAAGCCTGTGTCTTGGGAGTGGAACATTCTCGGTGGCGTGCGTGCAAGGATTAGCCGCAAGGGTCGCTGTAACGGCGTCTAATCTACAGCAGGCCTGTTCTTCAGCGACTCTCTGCTTTGAATGCATCTGTATAGCAAACACAATAAGGGTTCTAGACATCCCCGCTCTGCATATGCATGGCTTTATTACCTCTCACAATAAGAGGCAGGTTTTTGAGTGGCATGTAGCTTGTCATGTATTCCAAAAACCAGCAGGTATTTGTGTGTCTCTCGTACAGTTAGCTGCATGTGTTCAGGTGCTTTCTGGACTACTGAGAGTGAGATATCAAATAAGAAAGGCTGTTTATCTGCGCAAACAGTCCTTTCGTGACTGGATTCAGTGATATAATACATGAACACATGTACATTCTCCCAGTAACAACAGCTAAGGTCAGTTAGCAGCAGCAGCAGCAGATAGGCCTAAGTAATGACTGCAGATACACTTCATACTAGCTGTGGGTGTTACCTCCAGCCTTTGTTTGCCCAGTCACTCAAACACTTGCAGGTTAAGTGGAGGTGCATGTTGGTTTTGGTGCCCTGACCTCCCCCCTTCTTGACTGATCGACCCAGGACCAGAAGTTCACAGCTCCCCTGTTCTGCAGGTGAACCATGAGAGCTGCTCTTGTATGAGGGTGTTTTACATTGTAGAGACATTAGGTGTGTCTGAGGGCATCTGGAGTGTGAAAACCTCAGTCTGACAGACGGCGAAAGACAGTATGAGAGAACATGTCGTCCCAGCCCTTATTTAGCTCGGTAGTTCAGCAGGTTCACCCTTTACCCTCAGGCCCACAGTGTGTGGAGAGTGTGGAGATGGAGGTCAATAAAGAGCAGAGAAGGAAGGACAGGCGGGTCAGGTATGAAACATTTACAACAAGAAATATTCTGTTTATTTATGTGTCCTAATACATTAAATTAATCAGTTCTGGAATAAGTACTCAAGTCCTTTTTTCCAAATAGCAACATTCCTGTGGAAAAATACTCCCAGTGGTCACATGTAACTAAGTACATTTACTCAAGTACTGTAAAGGAACTCAGTTTTTCCATTTTATGGTACTGGTACCTTCCATAAGTAATATTTTGAATGCTGGACCTTTACTTGTAATGAGGTATTTTAAGTGGGGCTTCAACCAGAGATTATTTCCACTATCAGTCAATCTGCTGATTATTTTCTTGATTATTAAAATAATTATTTGCTCTATAAAGTTTCATAAAAATGTGAAAAAGGATTTTCACTATTTCCAACAGCCAAACATCTTGTTTGTT
This sequence comes from Siniperca chuatsi, assembly GCF_020085105.1. NCBI lineage: Eukaryota > Metazoa > Chordata > Actinopteri > Centrarchiformes > Sinipercidae > Siniperca > Siniperca chuatsi. The sequence goes on along the minus strand of NC_058047.1, from coordinate 3,803,081 downwards.
TACTCGACTGTCTGAGAAATAATCAAAAACCAAAGATATTCAGTTTCCTATCATAGAAGTCAAAGAAAACCAGTGAATATTTGGCATTTTTGCTTGAAAATGACATAAACAATCTGTTGATTATCAAAAATGTTCTATCTGTCGAACAACTATTCAGTTAATCAACTAATCATTTGAGCTTGAACTGTGGTACTTTAACTTTAGTAAAGAATCTTGAGGAGCTATTTTTCCACCACTGAATACTACAGTCCATGTAATACTCCTGCTGTACACCTGCTTTCAGATTTTTTACTTGATTAAAAGTGAACAAACATTAGCAGTGAAATATACTGCTAAGTGTCTACTGTAAAATATTCATTGTGAAGGAGTAGAGTTTAGTTTTGCTATAACACAAAAATTGATTGTATCTACAGTTTGGGGGGATTTTTTTCTGCATCCAGATCAGCTGAAGGAGCTGATGGACAATATTTGAGTAGAACAGACATGTATTGTAGAGACAAGGTTTCTCTCTCTCTCTCATGTGGAGATTGAAAGTTAAACCAGGGAGGTAAACAGAGAAGCAGAAAAGCTAGAGGGCAGGGACGGAGTAGAGAGAAGTTTTCGACACCTCTATAGCAGCTGGCTCTGCCAGACACGCCATTCTGCGTGGGTTCACTGACATGCATTACTTCACCTGCCCTGTGGTTACCCAGCCGGAGACCAAAAACACACACACAGTCTTAATATTGTCACATGTACAATCACTGGAGATTAACAGGAGACTAAAGATTCGTTTTAGAGGTCCTCGAGAGTGTTGACAGTCTTCAACAAAACATTGCTTCCAAAAACTAAATTTTACAGGTTTGCTCCTCATCAATTCACCCCTATCTTGATTTCATGCAGGACTTTGTGGTTGTAAATCTTTATTTAGGATTTTCTGTCAAATTGAAGTGCCTTCCTAAAGTAAATAGATTTATTACTAGTATCATTAAAAGAAACTTGAAAAAACAAATCAAAAATGAGACAAATCACATCAATTTAGAGCATTAACAATTTAGAGCATTAACAATTTAGAGCATTAACATTGACACAGGAATAGTGTCAATGTTAGTTTATACTTTTAAAAATTAATAAACAGCTTTTGAAAACATGAAAATTCCAGCTCAGAGATGAAAATGTTTTTTTTTTCTTTTCATTTTTGTATTTTTATGTCCAAAAAGCACTTATGATTTCACTTTTAGGGACATTTTTGTTTGTTTGTCACCATGTCTCCCATGACCATATTTATGCAAATACCAGTAAACACACAGATCAAAAAAATAAAATGAATTCACTGATTAAAATATTTATTCATTGATTGATTAATTTTATTGAAATGCATCAAATCCAAATACACTCCTGGATGTACACCCAAACACATAACATTTCCTTTCTTTGTTACATGATGCCTGCTGGGTTTGTGTAGAAAGTAAAAATAGAAATGCTTATTTCACAGGCAGAGGCCTTGGGAAATGTGGCAGTTACACAATATACAGACACAGACACTCTCAGCAGACATTACAAACAAAGACAGCCTCTGGGAACATGACAGTTACACAATCCAGCTACTGAGTGACTTCTGAGGTGTCTGTTACATGTCATATTGTGAACATGGTTATATAAATTATCCCCATTACATAAAGAACAACACATCTGAGATGGGACCGTGTCATCCACATTGCCATATCACTAACATGCTGGCTTCCATAAATGAGCATAACCCAACTCAAATGGACTCCCGAGGGAATCAGTAAGACGTCATCAGAGTGGTCAGTCAGTATCATGTTTATCCTTTTCACATTTATATATGAACACATCACTATACTGAATGGTTTAGGTGTCAGTCATAAAGATCTGTTGCATTTTGGATATTAACAAGGCATGCTGTGACGTAACTGTAGCGTAATGTATTGACTTCAGACCTTTGCACACCTTTGTTTTATTTTACGCTTCAACTCTGAAACTGTGAATGGTTTCAGAACCTAAAGGTGTCAAAAGCTAATGAATAAACAGTAGCCGTAGGATAACAATACTGGGGTTTTTTATTTTGAGATAATGATTCCCCAGGGCATCATGCAGCGTAGCTGTGAATGTGCTTGTGTGTCTGTCATACTTCCAGCTGCTGTTTTGAATCAACTAAGTAGAAATCAGTCCGGCTCTTTTTGATGTGCCCTTCCAGCATATTCAGTAATGTATCAAACTAGTGTCCCGGTGTCATACAGTAGATCTAGAAGTTATTCTTCAGTTCCGTATCAGCTGCCCTTGCTCTTTTTTCTCATCAGGAGGGACAGAATCATCACTGCTTGACGACTGCATTTTATTTTGTAGTGTGAATTTTTGCTTTTTATGTTTTTAAGCTAAAGAAAATTCATACTTGATGTGCAAAACCCCTTTAAAGGTCCAGTATGTAGGATTTAGTGGCATCTAGCGGTGAAATTACAGATTGCAACAATTTGAATACCGCTCACCTCACCCTCCCCTTCCAAGTGTGTAGAAACTACAGTGGCTCTTTTATACTTGTATGGATTGTGCGTGTAACATTACAAATCCACCACCTAACAGGAGTTGGATCAACCAATCAGCTTGTTTGACGCTAAGGTCCACACAATGCATTGCTGAGATTTGGGAGGTTTGCACATCGCCTCTTCTGCGACTTACAGTTACCCATAAAATGCCTAGAGCCACATGTAGTTCTTTGGAGAACTATAATTCCAACCTTAGGTAATGGTACTGCTGTCTGTACATTAGCACTAATTACAGGTCTTGGAAATCAGTGATTTCCCACCCAGCCATTGTCCAGTCATGATAAAAAATTAACAGCAGCAAACACATGCAAGCTAAGAGAAACAGTTAAAGCCACAAAGACAAACAGACAAAGGGACATATTTTGTATTTTTGATGATCGATTCTGTGGATGTGATGGAGCTTATTTACATATCATGCTGCCACACAAAGTGAAGTTGCTGCTCATTTTTAAGTGACAGGTCACTGATGTTGTTGTTGTTAGGTGCCAAGCAGCACATAATGTTAGCTAGTTTGTTTTGGAAGAGCTGTTGTAGCTTAACATGTTTCTGTTCACTCGTGCCTGTTTGCTGTTAATTTTGATCCAGCAAGCTTAGTTGCTGATTGTCTTTGATTTATGGGAAGCGTAGCTGAGATAACAAGCGGGTAGGGTTATATAAGGCTGCCAGGATTCAGGAAATTAAATGAAATAAAATTTGCATAGACAATGTTATATGACTGGCCACTGAAATACTTTCAAATCTGAAAAAAATTCTCGTTCATGTTCACAAAGTCAAGGATACAAGCAGGGTTCGAATTACGGGGTGGATTGGGGGAGTCTGACCCCCCTAATTAAAACTTGGACCCCCCCCCAAAAAGGTAAAAACAACAGGTTGGGGGGGTTTCGAAGCATTTATAAATTCTTCTTACTTGTATTCATAAATATTACAAAATATGTGATGAACATTACGTTAAACAAGCAAGATACTGTAACGATTTAAGACTAGTTCACTGAAGCACGCGTCTGTGCTGTACTGGGTTGCCTTTATGCCCTGGAGAACACTGGTACTGGTATCTGAGTTCCCTGAATTTCACACCTCTTCTACAGCAGGGAACAAATATATCAATCAACAAAAACAGTCTTGAGCAACATCAGCTTCAAAGTTTATCTGGTTTGTGCCAATAAACAGTATGATAGTTAGCTAAACATGCTTAATTGCATCATATTGCTAACCATTCTCTCAACTTTAAAGGAATTGTTTAACATTTTGGGAAATCCTTATTCATTCTCTTGCCAAGAGTTACACAAGAAGATCGATACCACTTTCCTATCTGTCCGGTAACTATATGGCTACAGCCAGCGGTCAAGTGTGACCAAGCTGCAAAATGTTGTTGCCCACATATGGTGGGCTGCACTTTGTAACAGTTGCAGCTTTTAATTGGTTTACTTTTGGATTCTGGATCAATTTTCAATCAGTTCATGTGTGCTCCTCACTCCTTTTTGCAGTGATGAAGCGTTCTACAAAAGCCAGAATCTTGAACTGAACATCTGACTGGCATTTTTTTTTTCATAGAAGTGGCTGCTAAGGCTCATGGGTATGGTAAAATTTAGACCCAATCAACATGCCAAACTGACTTTTAAACTGGCATTTCCCAGAAATTAAGTTGAAATATTCATTAAAAATGGACATAGCACAACCCTATTATATTGTTAAATTATCCAGGATAATCTTAGTATAGTATTGCACTCGTAGACAGCAAGGCACACAACCATCTTTTGAAAACATCCAAGCCTACTCTTCAGATACAGGGTTTTTTTTCTTGCTTTCTAGCACTAGTGCAATCACACGTCTTGCTTGATAATATTAGCTGACTAGTGTTGAGCTACCTGCTCATTTACATTACATCCATAGGCTAGCCTGTGTCCTTAACTGCACTTACAGTGTGTGTACATATGTGGCATCAAGGTGTAAATGAGACATGGCTTCAGCAGAAATTTCTCATAATGGGTGTGTGGCCTTGGGGTTAGGTGGTGAACCTTATGAAAACAGCAGTGCCGTTACTGTGTAGGTTAAACCCCACCTAGGTTATGTGTATACAATGTAAGTGTCACTATCTGATAAGTACCAGGGTATGCAAATCTATCTGCTGATGCAGACACAATGAACAGTTATGTACATGCTGTAGGCAGAGTGATAAACTTTTCACAAATGACATCTAACTCTTTTGTATTGTATTTTGGTTAGTATATTCAAATAAGAGCGTTGTGATTAGTGCAACACAGTTTGTGACCTACGATGGATATTTTGATTTTGTTTTAACACACCCGAAGTGAAACATTGGTAGATTTGTAATACTGCATGTATGTCTGTGCAACTTTTATAATATAGCATATAATATATTTTGTTTATCTGGGTGTGAATATGAGTACAAACAGGAAAACTAGTCTTGGTTTTTATTAAAAAGAGACACAAACATAGGATGTACCTTCTGACCTAATCACTATAAACAGATGCCTTTTAAATTCCTGGGGGCTGAACCTATTCCAGCATGCTTTGGGTGAGGTGTGGTACACCCTGGAAAAGTCACGTTCCATAGCAGGGTGCCTTTTAAATTAAGAATTATTTTATTATTTTTTATTAAAATTATTCGAACATCTGAAGGAAAAGTCCTGATTGCTGAGGTGTCTACAAATTCATAAAAGTAAAGCTTTAAAAGGCAAAATATGGACAATAATTAAGATGCAGATTTTTTCAAACTGAGATGAACACTACCAACCCACCAACAAGTTTGCACCAAATCGCTCTCACAAAAGCTCAGTCAAAGTAAAAACATCTTAAACATACTGCATAACTCTTTTAAAATGTTTATATCATAACAAAAGCACACTTTGAATAGATTATGTGTATATTGAAATGTAGCTTTGAATGAGTCCTTAAGTACATCGTTTGATACACCTTAAAGGTAACACAATGTAAAATTTAACTACTTCAGTTTACTAATTCTAACAACATCTGACATATTACAGTAATAATGTCATTATGATCCAATAATAATGCCAAACTGTAGTTTATTCTTTAAATGTTATTCCGTTGTCCTAATTCGTCATCTGTCAACATGGGATTATTACTGCTTCTTTGTGCTTAATTACTGGTAATTATTTCTAATGGAATTTTGTTTTACAGTTTACAAAAGCAAAGACAAACTGAAAGCCATCTGAACTTAAAGAGGACCACTGAACGATTTGATTCAGTGTTTTTCTGGATAGCGTGACTGCAGACTACAGAAGTGCTCTGACTGTAAACTGAGGTCATCCTCGGTGTTCAAGGGCCTGGGCCTTCGCCAAGTTGTGGAGAATTCGGCAATACCTGTGGCCAACGGCGTTTGGGGCCATTAGCGCAGGGCGTGTCTGCAGACTGTCCAATTTTCTGCTTTGTGTGAATGACTAAGCATTCACATTAACCTAAATTAGATGACAGCTTTATGGTTGTTGAATGGAGAGTAAAATATTAATGCAATTTGGCCAAAAGCAATCAAGTATGGAGCGAACAGAACATGAAGAACAGAACATAGTATGACATTCTACAAAGAGTTATATTGCACAAGAGATACTGAAACTGTATATACATTTTGGTAAGGATTTGGTTTCCAAAGAGATTACTCAAGTTTCCACCAATCTTTTACAACACAATGCAGAAAATAGTTTATATGTGACTATAGTTTAAGAGAACAATGGCAGATAAGCATTGCAGCAATGTTATTTCTTGTTTCTAGGTGTGAACATGCCTGCCTATCAACAATCAGAACTGTTTAAACGAGATAAAGCGAGTCCATTACCAACTCAGGTGTGTAACCATTCAAAATTGACTCTTCGAGTCAACATGTGCAACACCTGTACTAATAAGTAGCTCAAAAGTTTACCTACTAAAATCTTCAGACAAAGACTGAGAGATGAAAATGGTATTCTTATCAGCATGTGAAATGACAGCCATTTTATTCCAGAGGCAGTTGATATAGTCTTTTCAATACAACCAGCATTCTTTAAATAACCTTGGACCCTTAATAATTACTGCAGTACAGTTTTATTATTGCTTTGTTCCCCCAGACTGAAACAGTTTTAAGTAGCTGTCAGGCCTGCAACTAATAACACCCATGTGTCAACTCATCAATCAACGGTTAGTTTCATTATTCCGAGGTGAAATTTTATGTGACAGTTGGTCGCAGTAAGCAGATGATTACTCATTTGTGTATGATGCACATGAGCCCACATCTCACCTCCACATTCAAATACATGTGCAACAGCTCATTTCAACAAGCAACAGCTATCACCTGTCCACAAGACCACATAGACTAGACCACCACTTTCCATCCATTCCTGCAATACAGCAAGGCCATTGTGTGTTTATGTTTGGCAGCGTGAAGAGATAGATTATTGTGTGGATTATATTATATATTAAATGAGGAACTCTGAAATATGGATCAATAGCAAGAAAAACAGCTAAAGAGGAACTGTGCACATGAAGAAGAAGGATGGATTCTTTGGAAGAGAGACCGAAAAAGAAGTGCTTGTTATGGGGGTTTTGGCGTGCTGCTCGGTGCTACGGGTTTGCATACATTGTATTGAGAGACAACAGCGTTGCAGAGTGTGCCTGTGCATGCTTGTATGAGCCACTGTATTGGAATGCTGGCCCCGGGCACTCAGCAGCTCATAGCTTTAACTTCTGTAAACAAACTAATAGCAGGAGACTGGAGGACCACACAGCCTATCTGGTGAAACACTAACTGCAGCCCATAGTCCCACACTGCTGCTGCTGCTGTGGACACAGAGACTGGTGTTTTAACTGATTTACATTACTGGCTTTAAAGATCATCCATACTTCAGATCCATATTTATTATTACAATTTAATGCCCATTGTATACACTAAAGGCAAATAGTAGAATCTGCTCACTGCTTTATACTCCCATACTAACTCATTTCTGCAGCATTTCAGTCCGATATGGATCTTTGTCAGACGCAAAGTAAGACAAATATGTATCCATTCTTAGACCCTCAACATACTCTATGCAAGTACGCAAGCGCAGATTTGCCTGGTCTAAATGGTGCAAACGCATGACCTAGTTGAACGTACTCACTGTGCATTCTTATGTTCCTGTGGAGGTGATAAAGTCCTCATGGGGTCAATGTAGAGATAATCATGTTTTTGCTTGTCAGGCATGGTTGTCGTGAGCAAAAGTAAACCCAAACCATGTATGTATTTAGAAAACTGAATACAGTCTTCCAAGATTGCGCCTCAGTCATTCCAATGAAAGTGGCTCATGTTATTTATATTCAAGCCCTTAAAGGCCATTGGCTGCAACTTAAGGCAACCACAAGTTCATTTTCAGAAGACAATGGAAAAATCATTAGCTGCAAGTAATGGCAACTGGTACACATACAACACAGTGAATATTAAAGTATATCCCTGTTTTGAACCATCATCAGCTAAATTCCCTGGGGAAAAATATTATTAAAAAGAATCAATGAAATAATAAGTTAAATCAAATTTAAATGATACAGAAATCTCCAGTTTTGGTTTATGCCATTCAACAACAAACTCAAAAACACATAAAGTTGGAGCAAAGGGTTGGAACAAACTAAAGATGATACGTGATACAAATACAACATTTACACATTAACAGGATTCCACTTACACACCCACAAAAAACAAGGAAATCACATCACATCAGTATAATAACAAAAGAGTAAAGATATCGGATTTTGGAAGTTTCAGTTTTTATTACCGTCGCTTTTCAAAATAACAACAGCAGACACATGTTGGAGCTCCACAGACCATGGACTAGACACAGCAGCATGCAGGTGTTTACATATGTTTTGTACCTGTGGAGGTGGTTTTATCACCACAGCAAGAGAAAGAAAATAATAGGAATGTTGAAAGTTTGTCAAAACTCAGTGTCAGGTATTTTAGAGAAATGTGCAAATGAAAACCATTAGTCTGTTGTAAATGTTTTAAAAGATTGGTGACAGAACGTAATGACACAGTGTTAAGTGACAACTTCTTTGTCATTAAAACATTTAATACAGATTTAAGTTCTCTTATTTCAGTAACAATAACTTGTTATTGTTAAACGCTTTGGGCCGCATCTTTGCATGAAATGTACTATACAAATAAAGTTATTATTATTATTATTAATATCACTATGATTCAGTGTATATAAGTAATTTTGGGGATAAGATTATCATATGATAAAATGGGCATATTGGTACATGCCTATCAACCACATTTAGATATTTACTGTATTGTATGGCTGTTTTTGTTTCAAGGCTAAAAAGAAAACTGCTGTACACTGTTGCTATTTGTACTGAGTATTTTGCAAACAGTTTGGGTTTGATGCTGCTTTTGGATGATTTTGTGCCTAAAGTCAGGCCAATCCCAGGTCAACGAGCAGCCCACTGAAGTGTCAGCCTGTCTCAATCCTGCCTTTGTTTGGCTCCCTGATAACAATCCAACTGTCACCTCATTATGAGCTGAAACAGGTTGGATGACATGTTAAACATCCAAGAAACCTCCCTGTGCACTCGCCTTCTGCACAGCAGTCACACGCGATGGGCCACCCTTGGGTGTTTGTGTCAACCAAATGTTTACAGTTACACTTACACAAATCTAGGAAATTCTCTGTGTCTAAATGCTAACATAACTTATTTTATAATGTGTGTGAGTGTTTATGTGTGCGTGAGTGTTTTGCCTCTGCATGTCAATGTGTGTATGTGTGTGTAGAGTGGGCGCATTGTCTACTGGCTGTAAACGCATGATGGATGTGCGTTGAGGAAATCGTTAATCTACAGTGATGCCCTCATGAAATGTATTAACCAATGCAAATGTCTCACATTCCATTTCCTGCTGGATACAAGGGGGTTGGGGGTGGGTTGTGTGGGAGCTGGAGGTAATTAAATATGGAGTGGGAGATTGATTTTGGAGTTTCCTACTTTTCCTGTAACATCCTCCGGACACTTGCACAGATCTGAGTTCTCAGGGGTCTTGTTGGGGGCTCTGTTAACATTGCAGGTCATCAAAGGAGAGGAGACAAGTAACTAAGTACATTTATTTAAGGAATGTACTTTTACAATATTGAAGTACTTGTACTTTACTTTAGTGTTACTGTTTTATGCTACCTTATACTTCTATCCCACTACATTTCAGGTGGGAACATTGTACTTTTCACTCCACTGCACTTTTCACTCCACTGCACTTATTTGATAGCTATAATAATCATCATCATCATAATAATAATAATATTTATTTATATAGCATGTTTCTAAACATAGTGACAAAGTTTATAATAAAGCAAACAGAGACAAACAGTAAAAAACAGAATAAGATTGAACAAGATTATAAGAGAAAAAAAATCAGCATACAACAAAGATAAAATAAAGCACAGGTGTTACTAATACACTGTGCCATTAATGATGGCTCCGTTCTATTCAAGTGTTCCAGTAAGCCATGACTGTGACAGTGAGCCACCATGCACAACACCAGGGCCGTGAAACTGAAGCAGCTAAATGGAAATCAGCCATCGTTCATTTCAGTATTTACACCTGTGCTTTTTCTACTGTGACATGTCAAAATGCCTTCTGTGAAAAAGGCCTATCAGTTCTCTTTTTCCAGTCTTTAAGCCTGGTGGCCACATTTAATGTCCCTGGGGATTGCAGTAGTCTAAATTAAAGAGAGATATAAAAAAACAAAACATTAACTACTTTCCCAAGAGTTGCTACTGTAGTTATAGTCACTTGTTACATTGTAGATTAAGACTTTATATACAAAGCACATGATCATCTTAAAAATATGATACATTGTTGTAGATTTAGGAGCCCAACCATTAAACATATGCTGTAAAGTGATTAAAATGGTCTTGTCCACCAGCTACGACATAATTAATTAATTCTTCAGTACATTTTATTGAAAATATTTCTGTAGTCATAAATAACATTTTTAATGCATGGCTTGTAATGGAGTATTTTTGCATTGATGTGTTTCTTCTTTTACTTATATAATAAGAATAAAGGACCTTAATACTACTTACACCAAAGGATGGCAACTTGTATGTACAACATCACAAACACCTATGAATAATAATCCATTTGCTGTTCATTTCAAACATAGCTGAGCACTAATCCATTATAGAATAGCCTGTTTCTCTGTTCAGTGAAAAAGGTGTTTTCCTGGCTACAGAGAAGTTGTCAGGGAAGGTTAGTTTAGAGAGCCAGAGAGATCCCCAGCTGTTGGGACTTGTCTCATTATGCAATACAGCCGGTGATTCCATCCCCATTCGAAGAAGCAAGATGGCTGAATGTAAAGAGGGTCATTTGTCAGTTGATGCTGTGTTTCTCCTCGGGGCATATTAGAATTTGGGTGTGAGACGTCAACCTGCCCATCAATCAAAACTTAGCTCTAAATTAGCAGAACTGTGAATGTTATTTGCTTTTGTTTGTCCTAATTGCATTGTTTATGCTAACGTTAATCATGCATTGTGATGGAGACTATTTAAAAATCGCATTCCTTGTGTGCGTGTTTCCATGCTGTATGTGAGTCATTATTACCATAGCAGATTTATATTGTTGTAAAACCAGGTAATCTAACATCTGTTATAGTATTTGTAAAGTTATCTAAGGAGTGCAGCCTTTTCTCAGAGGCTCTGTTACTGACACACTGTTTACTGATGTGAAGATGCTATGTGTTCCCACACACAGTGGGAAAGGATTCAGGCTGAATGGGTGCCGAATCAGCTCATTTATTCCCGTAATGTCATATCAGGGCAGATAATCTCTCAAGATTTGTTTGTAGCTCCATTTTATTTCACGGACATTTTTGCATCCTCCCACTCCTCTAAAAGACCTCCACGCTAGCACGCACACTTCCCACACTGTCCTAAAATGTTACTGTATCTCTTCTTTTCATTCAGTTTGGGATGAATTAACTTCAACTGTCCCAACTCTCTTTCCAGATGACTGTTTTCCTTGTTTCCACATTTACAAACTCAACTCTGACAAGAATAAATAAATGAGGAACATACAGCACATGTATGGTCAAGTGTCAAACACAGGAAAGTGACTATTAATCCTCTTTGTTCCTGAGCTCTATTGTATTTGAACTTATAGTTCCATCCTGTCATTTATGTTCCATATGTGTCTGTTCTTTCCAGTATGAAGAAACACTTGGAAGTATTTCAGCTCAGAGCAGAAAGTTGAAGACAAAGAGAGAATGCAAAATGAGAAATGACAGCAAGGACAGTTTATCAAAACTTGATTCTTATTTTCATAGTTTGGCCACAATTTCAGTTCATATTCATCATAATCAGCATTTTATTCACCAAGTTAAAGGTACCCTGTGGTGTTTTTGGCCACCAGTAGCACTATGGACCAATGTTTTGTTTGTATTATGCACACGCATGAGGACGTATATGCACGCTAGCGAGCATGCAAGAGGTGTGATTCCCATCCTGCGATTGGTTTCGTTAACATTATTCAGCAGTCTGTGCCACCCTGCCCCTCCACCACCCAACCAACGTCCGTGTCAAGGCCCCATCTATGGCTCCCTAGGGGGATGTCCGATTGGCTCTATTGTAATAAAAGTGCCATACTGGGGTCAGTTTGGGTCCTAATTCCCCATTTTCTCTCCCAAATAAGGTTGGTGCCTTTGGTGAGTACAATGTTATCGTAACTCATACAACATCAATGATACTCAAAACCACAGAAATGAGACCCAGTTTATAATAAGCTGAACTTATCCATTAATCAACCAGACTTCCCATAAACATCATAGTCACACTGCCTGACTGGAAGCAACAGCGTCCACACTGAAATTTTGTGGACCCATTGCTATGTTCACATACTGTACATTACAAGACACATTAGTGACACGGAGAATCAAGTCTAAACACTCATACTCCCATTAAGTAATTATTTTTTGATCCCACGCACTGTGATTGACATGAACTCGGATGCTTTTGCTCTGGATTGCACATGTGAAAACACACACAAGGCCACACACACACACACACACACGCTAACAGCGGATTGCTCCAGGCTTCGGGTCCGCTGTCTGACAGGTCGTGGGAGGATCAAAGTTCAGATTTTGAATGCACTGTAAAGGAAAACAACATAAGAGAGGGAGTCAGGGAAGAACAGATAGAGAGACAAAGCATTGATAAAGCCCATCAGGATTTATATTAGCAGGAAAAAGGGGGAATGATTTACAGAAAGGCGTGGGCGAGGATGCGATCAGTGTTAGGCAGAGGAGAGGCGAGACAGATGAAAATAAAAGATTATCTGTGTAATAGAGGAAACAGTTTGTGCTGCATCAAGCCATATTTGTCAGGTAGAAAACTGAGGTCCTCCCCCTGCTCGCCTCCCCTTCCTCCCTCCTTGGCGAGGGAAGCAGGATGCCTTTCATCCAGTTCAGCTAAGGATCAAAGCTAAAAGGCTACTCGGCTGAAACTGACCTCAATTTGCACTGCTGCACACTCCGCACCTCTCCGACATACACAATCCTATAGTTCTCCTTACATCCCCTCCACCACCTCCCACTGAACTACACACATGCTATTTCCCTTCCTGTACGCCACACTGCCTCATCCATTCAACACGGGGAATCTCTCTTTGCCTCCAACCCATTAATAGTACAATTTATGGCCTCCACATTAATGCTAGGACATATTACCTTTAATCTGAACTATTTATACAGTACTATACCATATATCACATATTATCAGATGTACAGATGATCAGATATGTCCTTAGCTAACATATAAGTTGTGTTTGTGTTGGTTAAATAACCTGTTCACAATAGCATTACCCTTCTCTGTACTTCAAAGAGCTGCCTGTGTTTAGCTTCCTCTCTGTGTCTTCTTTCTCACTGTTTTCACTACAAACAGCCTTTCTGCTTCAACTCCCCACCCACACACACACACACACACACACACTGCAATGTACATACAGTATTTGTGTACACATATACACATACTCCAAACCATATACATTTATGCCCCCAAAATAAGTCTGTCTTTGCTGATTTAAAGGCACTTGACTGGTTGATCACACCTGCAGTGTGCCGACTTTCTCTGCTTCTGTAGTGTTTTTGTTCGATGTCTCGGCCTGTACAGAAGTCTGTGCAGATATTCAGCTCTTCATACACACCTTTTTTTGAAGGTACATGGATTCTGAAACCAAATATAAGCACCTACCTACTTTATGCAGTCTTACCTGCCTGGTTACATGACTAGCTCCTATTATATATCTTTTAGATTTAACAAAATGTATTAATTAATGCATAGAATGGCCAAAAAGCAGCTCTTACAACAATTCAGCACAGCATTCCTGCAATATATAGTACCTCTTTGTGTTCAGTTTTTATTGCGACTGTGTCAGAGAGGTGTGGTTGTTGCTGGTTTATTATTTGACCTTTGTACCTTGTATTTAAAGATCTCTCTATTGCTTTTATTTATTTATCTGAATTATTGTTTTCTATTTGTTTACTTTTTCCTTTTGTCCTATTCTTCCTACACTACAATATATCTTGTTATTGGACTTCATTTTCCCTTTCAAAGGAAAGCATTTTGCTCCTCGCTTGAAAAGTGCTTTGTAAATAAAATAATAATTATTATTGTATGGGCTGGATATTAAGGCTCAATACGTTTGGCACCCACCAAAATATGTCTAAATACTGAAAGCTGGCAATGTGTGTTTGTTTACTTATTCTTTCATCAGATCCTGATTTAAATAAACAACTTGCCAATTTAAGACTAATATATTTAGCAAAGTTCTTGGACAGTTGCTTGTGTTTTGACAACTTTTAGCATTTTAGAACGTTGGCTTCTTTGTTAAATGAAAAAAAAAAGGTATTGTAAAAAACATTTACTTTTCTCTGTGTAAGGTATCAATAAAGTCGTGTTTTGGTACAATACCAAACTGAGGGATTGTATCAGCACTGACATCAAAACATTTCAAACAATACCCACTAAATGGTCATTTTTGGGGTTGTTTTGTGGTGCTGTTGTTACTGGCTTGTATTATATAATAATAAAGTGTCCTTATTATTTTATCCACCCCCTGTGTAGGTTTGTTCTACAGTACATGTATTGGTTAACAATAGTCTAATGTGGAACTACTGTATAAAGGCTCTATCAGTACAGGGATAGGGTTCTTGGAAGCAATCGCCAATCTCTCGTTCACATTTTGACCAAAACGTTCAGTGTTTGTCCATTCACCTCTCATCTCCTGTACATCTTTAGCTCTCCTCCTCTGCACACAAGACCACAGAGGAGAGGCCAAGTTCATAAATTATATTCTTGGGCGCCCCCTTCTGGGCTGTTGCCACATTTCTTTTTCTAGAAAAAAAAAAGGGGGAAGATTATGAGGACACAGTGAGGCTGCCCTCCATGGCCTGAATCCGTACTATCATTGATTTAACAAAGGAAATGAAGACATATTATTAAATCATTTGTGAGCCAATATGCTGCACATTAAGTCCAGTTAATATTCACTGAGGCCAATTGAGTTCCTCCTGACTGTGTTAAATCCTTACAGGCTGATCCATGGGATAGAAAACCCATGTGTGGCATTAGAGAGCTCATTCAAGTTAAGACCCTCTCTTCCTTTCACACAGTGGAAAATAAGATATAATGTTATTCTCAGTTTGTGTCATGTGGTATTTTTAATGCCTGACATCTCTTTTTAAATAGGTCCCTTCAGTTATACTGTACTGTATGGTTTACTTTATTACATCTTAGCGCTTTATAACATTTTATTAAAATCGTTCATTCATGTCTTTCTCCTTCTGTCAGCATTTAATTTACATTTAACTTAAATAAAATGTATTTTCTCGTAAGGGAAATATGCTTATTCTCTATAATAAAAATCTTGTAAAAGGATTATGACAAAGACAATGAAAACACAATCAGGTGCCTAAACAGGACATCAACTGGATGGGATGAAATTAAAAGTCATTCATCTTTGCAAAAAAGGTTTTTATTTCAGTAAGCTATCATTTTATGGTTAAATTAAATTAAGTGATGTAGCTACAGTGGGAATGCTTCAAAAAAAGGATATAATCTTACTAATGAAAATATGGCAGCATCAGACCAATAAAAAAATCAAAACATCTGACCAATGACGACAGAAAACAGAGCCTGAGCGTATAACATCAGCCGGGTGAGTGTATGATTTTATTATGCTTTCCTCTTGATTACAATTGGCACGGGCTCATCCAGCACACAAATAACCCCCAGCTGTAACCAAGTCCACCTGTTTATAAATACAAACAGTTATGAACACACTCCGACCTGTCACATCTCATCAAAGACAGAGCACACACCGCAGCATGCATCGATGGCTTCAGCTGGCCCCTGTGGATGAAAGCTGTTTCCTCTCAAAGTTATGTTACTCATTCAAGGAGGGATGCACATGTAACAGTAAAACATGAGGCGGAATTACACAACAACCTTTTAGAAGACAATATGTGTCAGAGGAAGTCATTCTGGCTCTACTTTATGTCTTCAGCACACTTTTTTTGGATTTTTCATTTTACTTCCTAGACTTTTCCCAGAGTGTTTCTCCACAGTTCTCAGGGCCGATCCCGTCTGTGCCTCCTGAGACACAGTAGCCTGTTGTCTGGCCTGGGGGGCTGAAGGAGTGGTGTTATGAGAAGGCAAGGAACATGTTATGTTAACCTGGGTGGTAAAAGCCTGGACACATTTGGGAAAATGCCCCTTTTATATCCTCTCACACCTACTCTTTTCCTTCGGATTCTTACCTAACTGTGGGAATTCTCCAATCTTCCCTGTGTCTTAATACATAAAGGGTCAGTTCACGCAGATTGCACAAAAAAACCCCAAACATATTTTCTCACTTTTGTCTTGTGGTATTTAGCCATTTAAATAGTTTTTGTTTAATTTGGTGAATGTAATTTCATTTGTGGTATTCAAAACACTGACGAATGATAGTTTAACAAATTCAACAGAAAAGTGTCTTTCCAGAAACAACGTCGCTATTACTGTGTGGATAGTCCACAGCAGGGCCATAACAAGGATTTTAGAACAACTGAGGTCAAAATACTGATTCCATATTCCCCCAACTGCAACCCCATCCACCCAAAGAAAAAGTCATCAAAAATGTCATCAGTAACTTTCATGTTTTCTTTAGATATTATGAATTTCTTTAACTGTTAAATTATATTTTCTCTATATTTAATCTCCCCACACAATGGTCTAATGCTGTTTCAGATCCCTGTAATCTGCACAATGCCAGGATATACTGTAATGCAGGCAGAGAAATGCAAAATCTCCATGTTTTTAACTTTTGAAATAGTTTTTTTAATAAATAGATTTTCTGGCCGCTCGGTGGCAGCACAACAGGCGTTTACACAATGTCGACACAGTGCAACATCAGCATTCATTTGAAGTCGTGTTTGTGTTCACCTGATGAATTTGGTCTCAACTGCTGAGGGAAGTATCTGGCGCTTTAGCTGCCAAATGCTCCACTATTTTCACCAGCTAGTCGTTAACTTGTCTGTACATTTGGTGCTGGGCAGATAGTGTACAGTGGGTTTTTGGAACTTTTTGCTGAAAACAGCTGCCCAGTTGCAGCCCGTAAAAACCAAAACAATGAGCTGAGAGATGACCAGAACACTGTAGTCTCTGTGGGTTTGTCACTACAGGTGACTCCTTTCACATTACACAAAGTCGTTATTGTTAAAACAGTGTTTCTAACAGTATTAAAGATTGGGCAAAAAATCATAATGTGTACTTGCTCTGGCATTTCGGGCCTGTGTGTGTGTGTAAAAAATAATGACAACCGAGTGAAAATATTTAATTTCCCCTAAAAGGATTCATAAAGTATGTCTTCTTCTTAATTGTGGAATATAAACTTCTTCTCAGGTAGTTAAAGCCTCGAAAATTCCCAAAGATAATACCTTGGACATGTGTCTTGTGTCCTTATTGGTGCTTGCTATGCTCACTATAAACAGTTTTCATTGGAAGTACTTTCTACTGAAGAAATGGTTCCTGTGTAAACTGTTGACAGTTCTGTGGAGTAACGAGGACACAGTTTCTGGGAAGAGTTGTTGTTGCTGTCGAATTTTTAACCACACTAGTCGCTGTTCTGCTCTGTGGATGCCGATGTCGGTCTGATGGTTGGACCAGCTCTTTGGTCCAGACTGAAATATCTCAGTATGACTTTGGTGATCCCCTGACTTTTCCTCTAGCCATTAAAACTCCCTAAACATTCCTAAACACAGCCTCACCCGTTGGGAATTTTGTGTTTAATGCAAATTAGGAAATTTTAGCACGTTAACTCTCTAAAGTAAGATAGTGAACATGGTAAGCATCCCTTTCTAATCATCAGTATATTAGCATTGTCATTGTGAGCATGTTAGCATGCTGACATTAGCATTTAGTGCAAACCACATCTGTGTCTAAGTAAAGCCTCCAGAGCCACTAGAGTGGCTGTAGACTCTTGTTCTTGTTTAAACATGTTTTTTTTTTTATGCTATGAGCAATACAAACAAAATTTTATTCTGAAGGACGCAGAAATCTCCAAGATGGATATCTTAAAACTTGAACAAATTAAACCAAAACTGCATGGCTTCCTGACGCTGCTTCCTGTGACGCACATAGTAACTTTGCGTGAGATCGAAAACAGCTGTTTACTCTTTCTCCTCCTAGATTTCTGTCCTGATCTCTTTACTCTTTACCTAACCTTCTGCCGTTTCATATCCACTGTTATTCTCTCTGAGTCCAGATCATTCTAGACCGTACATTTTATTATTTTAATCGATCTTAGCGTTTTGGGGGTAGCTTGTCTGCTGTCTGTTAGTTAGCACATTGTCCTCATTAGCCCTAACACACTGCTCTAGCAAATTAACTTGTAACACACACACTCACATATGGACTACGCAACCACCTATATACACAGGGACTGTGTATATACCCCCCTCCCCCACCCCCCGCATATCCATGAATGCTGCATGTGACTTCATGGTCTTTGCACAAGGCTGTGCAGACCTTCTTTTATGACATGATGTTATTTATACTTAAATGATGTATTGTGATGATTGTTGGAGCATGTGATGCAAGACAAATTTCCGTGTCAACGGGCAATCAAGTGTATCTTATCTTATCTTATAATCTAATTATCATCCCCATCAATGGCAGTGATGAAACGTCCCAGAAAGCACCTGGTAAATTCTTACAAAACAAAATCACTACTGTATCCCTCCAGCGCCTCTAAAACCTTTTACTAATAACTTTTCGATCTCTGCGCTACAGGACGAGCACTTCTTCTTGTCATTAACATATTGTATGTTGTAAGTTTCTACTCTATACTGACGTGTGGACAGTGATGCCAGCCTCCCTGGTCCCTTTGGTCCTTTTAGTAAAGCAATTGGGTGCTGCACAACCATAGTTACCGCCCATGGGTGGCGATTGTAAACAATGCCCAGGTAAGATGGCGAAAGGTTATCCCCATGAGTTATGATGTAACGTTGCATCAATTCGGAACTCGAAAAATACCTCCTACTAGAAAAAGTACAGTGGAACGCCACTCAAAATCAGACTTCCTACTTGTGAACTCCATTACCTTGACTTGTGAAGAAGCAGTTGTCTGACGTCACACAACAATGGCAGCACCATGGAAGTGCACATTGTAAATGGTACCATCAACTAAAAGGCAACCTAAAGTATATTTGCCTGTATTTAATTAAAATAATTCATACTATCATATCATAAAAGCAGAACAGCTGCATGTTAACTGATGTCACAATATGTCACCAATGTTATTAGGTAGCTGGTTACAGTAAACAATCTCTGAAAGTCATCTTCTCTGCATAAAAGTTATTCAGGAAAATGTAAAAAATGTGAAAACATTAGGAAATATACGGTTTGTCACGGCGTTTGGCGTTGTGCACCTTGAACGGTTGGAGGTGGGAAGTTGGAAATTCCGACCTGCGATGTTGACTGGAATGCAGCATAACCCTCAAGGTCATGGGAGAGATATCATCAGAGGTGTATCAGATGATTTTTTGCCACCTTGTTGTAAAATAATTCTTGTACTCTCCCCTTCATCTCTCCATCCATTGGTTGTGTTATCCAGCCACTGTGTCAAGCAATGTGTCAGCACTCAGACTGAAAGGCTCTCTGTTCCCCTTAACGCTCCCTCTTCCATTGTGTTCATCTGGATGCTTTTCCAAGCTAAGCCTGGCACAGGCCTGGATTTCCGGAGCCCAAAATGTGAGCCCAGGGAACTGGACTCCTCCAGGAAAGGGGAGCAGTGGGAGATGGAGCGCCACTCAGAAGCAAAATAAACCCACATATCAGGGGTTTATTTAAAATCTTCCTGTCTTATATTAACAGCAGTGCTACAGGCTAGTGATTAGCCACAAATGGGTAAGGGGTTGCTAAGCCTCACTTAATTTCCCTTGGAGTCCATATTTTGTGTATTTTATGAGATGCAAAATACAGGCAGAGATCAGATTCGTGCATTGTCGCTGATAACATATTATTGCTCATTTAACAGTTACAGAGACTGGCTAAAGAGCAGCTATGGTTAATATTCTTTTAATGAGAAAACGTAGAAGTATTCACCTGTACTAACTTAGTCCAATTTTCGTGATAAATTGTCGCTTTCTGATGGCACATGGAGCCACATATGTAGATATTAGGTTATCTGATGTGTTTCAAAAAGAGCTGAGACCTGCCTAGGTTATTGTTATGTCAACACTGAGCATATGATCTCACTGCAGCGATCTTTGACATTGAGGGATTCATACTTGTTTGATGTCTTACAGTTGAAATGCCCTGCGCAGGAAGGAAGTGCTCACCCACTGGTCGCCTGTTCCATCTTCAGGAGCTCTATGGGAGGGAGGGAGGATTTCAGTGCAATATTTACAGTGACCTTTTCCTCTCACTGGCCAGGGGCCCATGGGAAAAAACTGGAGAAGACAAACAATGAACAATAGGGTTCAGGGATGAGCAATGGTGCCAGCTCAGCATGTGCCATTGCGGGATGTGGATTACAGAGCGTTGGGGGGTCAAAGCAAGGATCAAGGCACCAGAAGTGTCCCTCAGGATCACACCTGGGACACCTGCTCAGAAAGCCTGTGCTATTTAAAAAACAACATGCAATCACGTGTTCCTCGAGTTAGATGAGAAGGTTGATACCGTTCTCATATCTGTCCATTAAATATGAAGCTACAGCCAGCAGCCGGTCAGCTTAGCTGAGTGGAAACAGGGGGAAACAACTAGTCACTGCCACTAGCCTAGCCAAGAAATTATGCAGCAAATAACCACATGTAAAACCACAACTTGTCATTTATACACTTTGGTTTTTGCAAATATAGAAGATATAAACATAAGATATAATGTGTTAATTAGTGAGCACCAGAGATGCTGGGAGGTGGATTTTGTTACATTTGGACAGAGCAAGGCTAGCTGTTTCCCCGTTTCCAGTGTTTATGCTCAGCTATATCTTACTCTCTGTAAGAAAGCAAATAAGTGTATTTCCTTAAAAAGCCAATCTAACTAAAAACAAGGCTCTGCATGATGGTTCTTGCTCTTCTGTACTGTATGTCAAAACTGGCCTTGGTGGGTAAATATGGATAAATATTTAAATATTCTCCTAGAATATTTTCCCATACATTACATTAATAGCTCAAAACATGACACATATAATGCGCCAAATTGCCCATTGATTTGTAGATTCACCAGTTTGCATGTGTGATATGCCACTGATGTTCTCATTCAATGGCGAAGGCTGTACCACTGAGACTAAGATCAAAATCTTCCAGCGTCATTGCTGCAAGTTGATGTTTATGTAGACAGACAGCCCCTGTGTTGCATCAGCATCTGTGCAAACTTGCAAACTCCCAAGTCACAGTTTGATCCTTCAATTATCAGATTACCCTGTCTAATTGGACAATATGGTTTCCCCAGGGATTGGGCCTTGCCTTATCACACAAATTCTTTCTGCCCTGCACAATTTGGTGAGATAAATGTAATGGTATCAGTGTTCTAGTGTGTGCCTGGGTGGTCTCTGTTGCATTTCTAATGATGCTGCGCCTTTCCCAGAACAAGTGGAAATACCTCAGCGATGCACCGTGAAAAGAGAAATGAGGAAAGAAGCAAATGAGGAAAGAAGCAAAGCTCCCAATGGGCCTCAGAATTCTCACACAAAGGACATCCAACACTTCAGAGGAGCATGCAGGCTAATAATGCTGCTTTTGCTGCCTTTAGTCTAACATGAGCACAAGCCAGATGACTCATAGATCAAACTGATCATTAGATTTTGTTATAGAACATAAATATCTCAAATTAATTCTTAAAAAGGACCTTCAAGACAAAGGTGCAGATCTAACAACCCACCAAACAAGTTAACATGATGTCATGAGACAAATAAAAAAAAAACTGGAGAAACTGGAGACGACTTATTCAGATCCTTTACTTAAGCAAAAGTAACAATACCACAATGTAAAAATACACTGTCACAAGTAAAAGTCAGTTAGCGTACAGAAGTATTATCAGCAAAATGCAAAAGTAAAAGTACTCATGCAGAATGGCCCTTTTCAACATGTCCTATATAATATATATTATACTGTTGGATTATTATTATTGATGCATTAACATTTAAGCAGCATTTTAATGTTGTTGCTGTTCGAGGAAGAGCTCATTTTAACTGCTTCATATAAAAAAGTGCACTATTTACCCCAGAAATGTAGTGGAGTAGAAGTATAAGGAAACATAAAAATTAAAATATTCAAATAAAGTACAAGTACCACAACAAGAGTCATAAGTCAAAGTGGGACACCGAATATGCAAAAATTGTAAATGTATCCTATATATAATGTATTTTTCAGGAGGAGTAGGATGTGTCTAAATCAGATGACAAAGTGATAAATTGGCAAATTACATGCATATCATCGAACGATGCCATGGACTTTATCCATGTAATGAATTAGTTAAAATGTTTGCTTTAAACCAAATTCACAACTCTAATGACTCCTGTTTGTTTTATTTTATTTTATTCTGAAGGCTGTGGCTGAGAACGCAAAGCCGGAAGTAGTCACAGGATACAGGAAACTGTCGCTGCAGTCCAGCTGCTGTAAACTGTAAGTTACCATTTTCTCTAAGATATTTTTCTCTCAAAGATTCAAGTAGAGTCGAAGTAATTGTGTTAGGACATGTGATAATGTAAGCGGTTTGTACGACTACGACGAACATAAATGACAGCCACTGCTAACCCTTCTGACATAACAAATAGCTAGCTTGCTAGCGAACGCATATTAGCTTAAGCTAATATTAGATGTCAAATTTGTCAACAAAGCTGATATCCCTTTCTCTAAAATCAGTGATTTGTTGTTTGGTACGTTTCACCGGGCGCCTGTAACGATAGTCGATGATAGTAGAAACAGGTGAGGGATGCGCCTACTGTTGCACCGTCTTAACGCCAATACGATTAGCTCAACCTAACTCCACTGAGATAAATGTCAATTTAAAGGTGATGTTGCCTTGTTTGTGTAGGAGAACACATTTTAAGGTTCCTGATAGCCGTTAAATTCGGCGTATCTAGCTGTGGTCACTTGTTTTATAACTGCTTTATTTTATAAATGCACCATAAGTTAGATATACTCCATCTTTCTTTTTCTATATTTTTGTCTTTTTTTTTTTTACTTGTCTCCAAGTAGTGAGTCATATAGACTTTATTCCTACAGTCAGTATACTATTTTAAAAGAATTGTCTGTAATACTCGTGTAACTAAAAAATGACCAGTGGTGGAAAAAGTATCCAGATCCTTTACTTAGGCTAATTAAAAGCACTAATATCACACTGCAGAAATACCTGTTACAAGTAAAACTACTGCATTGAAAATGTTACTGAAGTAAAAGTATGTAATATAAACAGGAAAATGTACTCTTACTGTTGCTTAAAAATGTTCCCTGTGACTGTATATTATATAATTAGATTATTATTACTCAAGGATTAATGTAAAAGCAGGATTTTACTGTTGTAGTTGGTTGAGGTGGAGCTCATTTTGAATAGGAATCTGCTAATTATTTTCTCCATTAATCGATTGATTGTTTGGTTTGTAAAAATTCTGAAAATAGAGAGAAATTCCGTCACAATTGCCCAGAGCCCAAAGTGACTACTTCACAATGTTTTGTTTGTTTTGTCCAACCAACTGGCCAAACATCAAAATTATTAAAAAATACATTCAAATTAGAGCCCGACCGACACCGGTTTTAGATGGGAAACATTCACTGATTACCAACAGGCCGGTCGATATAGTGAATTTTTGAGCTGGAATGAAAATAGACCTTTTCTATGTGGATCGTGCACCAATATGCCTAGGCAAAGTTACTCAAAAGGCTGCTTTCTTAAACAAATGGCTTTATTAAAGAATATTTAAGTTAAATATTCTGAAGTACAGTACTAAATGTACTTAAGTTAAAATGTACTGAAGTACAGTACTAAATGTACTTAACGTTCAACGTATCCAGTGAAAAAACAGGCTCCTGTGACTCCAATATGGGGACGTTATTTATTTACTTTCCAGCATTTCATCTCACCAACTAGGTAACAACGTAGCGTGAAGTCAACACTCAACAGACTCAAACCACCACCGGACCGTCGTCTGCTGAGCTGCAGAATGATGAAGAGATGCTCTGATGCTTACCGTGTTGCTAGCTACACATCCTGCGTCACAGACGCGTTAAAATCTAAAAGGACGCGTCCAGGACTGCGCCATATTTTTCCCTGATAATGCTACATTGTGAACAACAAATCCATTTTGAAATCATAGAAATAAGCAAAAGACACTCCGCTGTTAAAAAGAAAAACTGCCTTTTTAGTACCGTGGTGTTTATATACATGTCGCTGCTGATTGCGTAACACCTCTGACACACCCACCAAATGAGAGAAAACATACCTCAAAACCTGTTGCGCATCGTTTCCAGGAAACATGTCATTCAACCCGGAAACCGTAGCAAAACGGTGCAAACCGTTTTCAGATTGAACGCGCCCCATTTTACTTGTATGACGCAAGTTCTTGAGAGCTGCTTCTTCGCTCTCATTTTACACTGCCCGCCACTGTAGTAACAGCGCACTCTGCTGGATAAACTTTGTAGTGACACCAACATATTAACACAAGCCTTTCTTTCCCTGAAAGAAAACAGTTTTTTATCGGCTCATATCGGATAACATACGCCGATACGATAGATGTGCAAAAGGCCAATATCGGCCGATAATATCGGCTGACTGATAAATCGGTCGGGCTGTAATTAAAATAATTAAAAGGAAAAGCTGCAAATCTTCACATTTGTGAAGCTGGAACCATGTAATGTTTTTACATGAAAAATGACTTAAACAATGATATTTGCCAATTCATTTTCTATCAATCGACTAATTGATTGACTAATTGTTTCAGTTGTACTTTTAAACTTTTGGGTAGTTTAATTTATAACAACACATCATATTTTATGAGCTCTTCATATGTTTTGTGTGTAAAAATCTTAATTTGTAAAGTAACCACCAGTAGTAACTAAAGCTGTCAGATAAATGTAGTGGAGTAAAAAGTACAATATTTCCCTCTGAGATGTAGTGGAGTAGACGTAGAAAGTGGCATGAAAAGAAAATACTTAAGTAAAGTACTCAAGTACCGTACAGTACTTGAGTTTGTACTTAGTTACTTTCCACCACTGAAAATAACACTTGACTCAACAGCAACTTGTCTTTCCAAACAACTATGTCCCGATTATTCGGGAGAAAGTCAGTTAAAGAGTGTTGTATGCATGAGAGAACCTGCAGTCATTGCCAGGGGGCATGATTTCTCTCCCAACTTCTATAAACACTGTGCAATCCTTTCCAATAAAAATACATTAAGTAACTGCTTTTTAATACAGAAATAATGATTGCCTATAAGGGGCTCTATTAAAAACGACGAAAATATACTGGAATTAACACCTTGCTTGGATACTTGGAAACCATCGAATCCATTCCATCGAATGTATACAGAAATTATCACAACAAATGACCTCGTATGACTCAGAAAGACAGCCTTCCATTGATTGGAGGACACTTTGATGAGGATAAACATAAGAATAATGAGGTTTTTAAAACACAAGTTGTTATTGCATCACTACTTCATTGATTGTAGATGACAAATTATTGGTTTATAGTTAATGTCCAATCACATTAACATTCCATTAAGCAACTTGATTGCAAGTATAACAGTTTTCAACCTTGTCTCACTGCCATGACTTTGTCATACAAAGATAGATAATTATCTATACTGAACCAAGTCATTTGGCTTGTTGGCTTGTTGTGGAAACTGGATATCAGTCCCCCTCTCCATGAATGATCTTGCTATTTTTTTGTGTAACATTGTCTCAGTCTGCTCATTTAAGCTATGCCTAGGTGGGAATGATGTCTCCTCTTTGCCCCCACACAAACAGTGTGCTTATCTCTCATGAGTACGTTTAAGAGGCAAAATTGCATGCCACTACGAGGCTTCAGTGAAAAGCTTGGAACTGTAGAAATTGTTTATATTTTATGTGTTATAAGCTGCCATTAATTCTGATTTCAGTTAATTGCTGCATCTATAAGGCTTACAAGAGTTTTATGAAGGAGTTGTTGCTTCTCTTCTGTATTGTGAAATATGCAATATGAAAAATAATTTTCATTATTGATAAATCTGCTGATTATTTTCTTGATTAATCAATTGATCAATTTGTCTATACAATGTCAGAAAATAGTGAAAAATGCCTGCTATAATTTCCCAAAAATCAAGGAGATGTATTCAGAATTCTTGTTTTATTCGACCATCAGTCTAAAACCCGAAGATATTCAGTTTGCTTTCATATATGACAAAAAAGCTATATATCTTCACATTGGAGAAGCTGGAACTAAATGAATATGTGGTTTGAAACACCCGGGCCTACATCGAACTGTTATAGAACTGATCAGATTCAAGTTTGATGTCTGGTCTTGTTAGTTGTTGCGGGTCGAGGCAGTGGCTACTCCCACGTTCTGTGATGTAAAATTACTGTTTTTGTCAAAGGATTTTGGTGTTGGCTTTGGAGAGAGCAATATAATGCGTCAGTTTCCTGTCGGAATGGCTGTCTGACAGCAAGGTAAGGCGGTGAAAATATTCTAAATATAGCGTACTGATATTGATTTTTTTAGGTGGGCCTTTTATAGGTGCTGCCCGTCCACAGCAGGGCATTGCTTAGCTTCCGTGCTGGCACTCCTGTCTGCTTCTCCAAACTGGGGTTGTGCCAACTGCTGTCAAAAGACTGTGGATCTGTTTTTTTTTTTTTATAGCTTTAGTACTTTTGATACAATTAATGGAGATCGTATCGGTTTAAACACGTGGTATCGAAAAAGTATCAAAGTAGCGATACTTTTGACAACTGTAGTCCTAAAAGTGTTTATAGAAACCAAATTTAGTTGCAGTGAGCAGTTATAACGTGAGCCCAGCTTCTTTTGTTTTAGAAAGGTTAGATCAAGCCTATGTTGCTCTGAAACCAAGAAAGCACCATTTCAGCTGTGGTTGCACATACAGCTGTTTTCTAGGAGGTCTTAAGGTTAAGATATTACTTACTTAAAAAAAACTTTAAGTCCTCCTTTTTGTGATTTAGACACTTAACTCAGCCTCATTAAGTCTAGTGTTTTCAAACAGAACAGAGTCTAAGCCTCTTTAATCCTACTCTTGTGTACTTTTGTAAAATATTGTTATAACATACTTTCTTTAAATAGGCTTTTCAGGGCAAACAGTACCTTACCATGTGTGTTTGTTCAACTGATTGATTATGTGAGAGAGTGAATGAGAGCAACTGATTGACAGGTCGATTGCAGGCAGGCGCTATGTCCCAGGAATAAGTTGTCATTGAGCTCCTCCATCATTTGTGTCGACATCCATGTTAGCAAGTCCTCAGCCTTTCTGTGAGAGCCTACAGACCTCTGTGTATCTCCTTCTCTTCCCCAAAGTCAGCACTGCTTGGCTGGGGTATGGCGGGGGCAAGGCTACACTGATCCTTTTCCTGCCCCCCTCCTGGGGCTCTAATTGAAAAATTTGGGTGGCCCTGCTTGTTTGTTTTGGTGGAATGTGGTGGGTTGTGTTTTTTGAGGCTTTTCCTCAGTGCCGCTGCTCCATAGACCTCGTGGGTGAATCGAGCAACAGGGTCAGGCCCAGCCTTGTTTGTGAAGCGGCACTTCTCTCTCACCCCTGTCTGCTCTCCGCAGTCTGCCCCACCTGGTAGCCTCCTCCCTGCTGACAGGCTTGCTGGGCCACTGGTTTTCACAGTATGGTTTCTGTGACCCAGTCAGTCCTGGACAGACAGACAGAGGAGCTTTGGGCTGGGAAAACAGATCACAGCACAACTCAAAGAGACAAGCCCTGTACTAATGGAGTCAGCAAGATTCCGACTTGTTGAAACAATTAGTTGATTAGAGAGTGACACAATTTGACATATATAATCGATTAATCGTTTAATTAGTTTTCCTTGGTTTCAGCTTCTTAATTGCAAGGACTTGGTGCTTCTTGTTGTGTTATGTGTTAGTAAGCTAAATGTTTAGGTTTTAGGCTTGTTAGTCAACCATTTTAAGTATTTTCACTATTTTCTGACATTTTATTGACCAAATGATCATTTAATAAGTAAAATAATTGTTAATTGCAGCCCTAGTTGATTATTTAATTAGTAAATTTCCAGTAATCCCATAACAGTAATCATTGTCACCAACAATTTTGATAATTTATTATGCCTTGTAGTTCTCAAAAATGCTAAACATTTGATGGTTTCTTTGTTTTATATTGTAAATTGAATTCCTTTTGGTTTTGGACAGTTGGACTGACAAACAATTTTAGGATTACTTTTTTACAATTTTTTGACATTTAATAACACCTATTAATTGAGTCAATGGTCATGTACCATTTGACATCATGGTAGAGAAGTGAAAAATAGAGCCTGATTTTAAAAAATACAGAAATTACCATGTAAGAAAGAACAGACTCACACAATGTTGCTATGTTCTATTTATTTATTATTCCTTTATTTATGCAGGGGGACCTTATGATTTATGATTACCTTATTTAGGATTGTTTGTTTGTTTGTTTTCCACTAAAAAGGATGTTCACTTAAAAAGATGTGTCCTATCTGTGATGCAATAAAAATATTTGTTTCTTAACAAAATGTAAGGTAAATAGATTCTAGTATGTTTTAGTGCAAGTTTAAGAGTTTTAAGCATATTTTGATGATTATCGGGATAATATCGTGAATGGCAATTCATTTGCCAAGGATAACCGTGACATGAAATTTTTTATATCGTCCCATGCCTAATTCTCACGCTGGTGATGTGTTTTTTATGTAAAGCAGATGGGCCAGCAGTGTTATAGCCTTCCTTATGAAGGTTCAAATCTCTCCATTTCGCCATGTCATTGGGCAAAGCCGCCTGTCTCCAGTCTCTTAATCCTCTGAAAACATCTTCCTGCATTTGCAGGCCTGTACTTCATATTTCTGTTTATTGTTCCAGGATTTTTATATGGGAAATTGGGGACTTCACTTCGTTAGGCCTAACTCTGAAAAGCACTTGAGACTGACAAACAAACAAACAGACAGCCCTAAAGATAACAAAGCCTGTGGGCAGACATCATGAGGGTCAGATAGTGAGCCAGAGGGACACATCTGATCACTCTGTCCTCTTTCTCTGTCACGAAAGACTCTCCCTAAATGCTGGGGCTGGCTGCTGACTCATTATGGAAGAACTCCGTGACTGGACAGTGGTCGCAGCATTTGTTTTCAAACAGAACCCACACAGTTCATGTTATTTATGATCTTTTTATGTGAAATATGATCCAGTTGACACATATTATGTTCAATTTTTCAGCTACATTGCCCTGTCCACATCTTAGAGGCATGTGGCGGTCTGGGTGTGAACGAACACTGTGGAGGATTGTTCAAAGCCTCGCCCAGCCTGTATGATCAGACCACTCATCTCAGGCTGGGTGATGTTTGGCCCGCTCTGTCCATTCAGAGGAGTCGGGGGGGTCTTTGATGGAATCTGATGTTTGTGTAATGTTGGGGAGCACGGAGTGAAATGGCTGCTCTGATGGGAGACGGAGGGGGTGAGGGTGATGAACTGTCTTAAATGGGTCCCTTTGTGCCCTCTAAACTCATTACACTCTCTCTTACACACACATCCACACACAGACACACTTGCCAATCACTGCCATATGCGAGTCACCTTTGAGCTCAGAGCAGCATATGATCTAAGGTATGAACGCCTTATTCATGAGATAGTCCCCATGTCCGTGGTGCTGCAGAGAGTTTGTCATGTTTAGAAGTTGTTGAAATAAAAAGCTAGCCATAGGTCAGAGTTTGGAGGGCTTGTTGGTGTATGAGCTAAGTGGAGGTTTGGTGCATTACTTGGAAGACTATTAAGATTCTTGTTATCCAGACCAGATGTTTGTCTTAGGTTTACCTTCTTCCCTTTATTTGATAGTATAGAGTGGAGACAGACAAGAAATAGGGAGAGAATGGGGGGGGGGGAGACATGCAGCAAAGCTCCCTGAACCCGGGACATTGCAATTACGTGGCTTGAGTCTTAGATAAGGTCGATTGATAATTTTAGATCTACAACTAACAAATATTATCGTTTCTGATTAATCAGTCATTTGTTTATTTATCAATTAATTTTTTTGTGTATAAAATGTCAGAAAATAGTGAAAGACGTCCATCACAAAGTCTTATTTTTACTGACCAACAGTCTAAAACCTTATAAACCTTGCCTTATAAATTACTTTAACAAAAAATGATGTTGGTTAATTTTCTGTCATCATATATTGTTGTAAAGATTATTGTTTTTGCTAAATTCTGTTGTCCAAATGAATGATTCCAAGCAAATTGTAATTAAAACCCGCAAAATTAATTCATGTTTTTGGTTTACATTTGTAAAGACTTTTGTCTGATGTACTGGACAACAGTGAAGCACAGTTAATGGCAATCAACATAAATAATTGTATATGTGATTTGCCCTATTATTGCCCTATATGATTTATTTTTATATTAGAAATAGTTTTTTTTTAATATTGTGATAGTGATTTCATCCATATAAGTACATCTTTATTTGCTGTTTTATTTGTAGTAAAAACTGAACCATACTATTCATCACAGCTTATAACCAATTAAAAATAAATTGATCCTATATGGAAAATGTAGTTTCCTGTTTACTGTAAATGCTCTTCCCTGCAAGCCAGCACGGTGTGCTTAAAACACACTTGTGTGATGGGTCAGACAGTTTACCGGTGAAAAGGGAACGCTCGATGTGATGCATCAAAGCGTGTACTCGAAACGCAAATCATCAGTATCACAAGCTTGATAAATTAAGTAAGCCGAAATCGTAATTGTGATTATGAAATGGTTTTCTACTATAGTAGTCTTTTCTGATGCGTGCTGCCAATGCTCTCTAAACCCTGTGTTAACCCCAGTAGAAGGGGAAAATCCACTACATGTCCTAATCTGAAAATCTGGGTGTCTACATGACACGTCATCAAGTCACTAGCAAGTACAGTGGGACTGAACTCAGTTTTCCTTTTTTATGAACAAGAAATCCATTGCTGCCATCTAGACCAGACCCTTGAGCACAGCATTTTTGGGGTGTACTGCGGCATGTGGAAATTGAATGGTTTCATGTGACAAAAAGATTAGTTTAGAGCTTTAATGAAAAGTCTTTCCTTTGTGTCTGCGTACTCCAGCACAAGGCCAAGGAAGGGTTGTCACTTATTAGCAGTGCTGCAAGAAGATCCCAAGCCTCAGACTTCCACAGCTACCACACAGATTAGAGCCAACCCTGCTGTTTGTTAGTTAGCCTCCAAAGAAAACAAACCTGCCTTTTTAGTCCTATTACCAGAGAGAGAGGTTGGAGTTGGGGCTGGGAGCTAACAGCATCATGGAAGAGTTGGAAGAGAATCGAGCGAGAGAAAAGGGGCTAAATCTGGTTGTGTGTTGTCATTGATTAAATCTATACTTCACAGTATGACATGGCTTGACACATGTTGGAAGAAAGTGGGGTATAATCTTATGGGGATCCTTGGATGCCCCCTAGAGGTAAATACCTTTATCCTTCTTGTGGAAAATGCAGCCTACCTCATAAGTTTCCAGTTGGAGCTTCAGAAACCTCTTCTTTTGTTTTCGTCTCCATGCTGCTTTGAGGAAAAATTCATTCAGATAGGCCCCAGTCTCTTGTATAAAGTTATAGTTTCTTTTACCTATTTTACAGGGTATTTGTGATGGTGTGTGACACGAAACTTGTGCAAGAGTCCCCTTGGTTTCTGCGTGACTTGGTTTGCATGTGTGTCTGCATGCTGGTGTTATAGAGAGGGGTCTGGGCAGTGTTCCCGTGTCCATGCACAGCCCCCAGAGTAAAGTAAACACAGCGGCTCTTTTCTCATCCCAGCCGTCAGCAGGCTCTCCCCAGGCCCGCGCCAGAGACCACACACCCAGACCACACACACACACACACACACATACACACACATGCGCACACACACATATATATATATACACACACACACACTGCCCAGACCTCTCCGCAGATCCTTCCACATACTCGCATACACACAGACCACACAACACCAGCTCGGGCCCCTCGCACGCAACCTAGCTGAGCTGTCATTCTGCCCAGCGTGTATGTGTGTGTGTGTGTGTGGGCAGGCTATCTAGTGTTTGTGCACGTGTATTTCCAAGATGAGGGGGTGGGGGTGGGTAGGCTAGAAACACTCCTGGAAGCAGAATCAGAATTGTACAAAATAAAGATCCCAATCCTCTGCCCCTCGCCACTCCCACTCTAAACATATGGGATTGATGAAGGGTATACCAAGCTCGCTTGTTTTAGGTCTGTTAACCTCTTATCTTCTTCGTGTCAGATCCATAGCCCCTCCATTTCCTCTGACAAGCTGAGGGCAGCAGCAACAACATGAGGTAAATCCTGTTGGAGTTTTCTCATTAACTCCGGGATGTCGGGGCGATGGAGGGGGGTCCTGTGGCAGAAAAGTTTCCCAGAAAGTTTCCTACTCTTGGAGGTTTCTTAGTCAATACATGTGCTGCTGTCCCACTGCAGCTTTTTATGCTTATGTGTTTTTGTTGTGCCATGTGCCATTCTTTCCCCACAATTTTAAAACTGTTCAAGGACACTGTAATGAAAACCTGAGTTCTGAACTCTTGTGATATGTACTTAGCGCCATGAGGCAAATATTCAGCAGTTGATACATTGTGAGCTTGTGGGACTTCATTTTTACGGAGGTTTTCATATGGTTAGTACTGAAATGATTAATCTCTTAAATGATTTGTCAATTCATCAATCGATTTTATTGTGAATAATTTTGGTAACTGATTAATCCAGAGAGGTTCCCAACCTTTTTTGGCTCCAGACCCCTATTTTATTTTATTTTTATAACCCCAGCTATTTAAAATAAAGCTATGTCTTTGCTATTGGATACTTTTTAAATGACACACAGTTATTTTAATAAAGATTTATGATATAACATTTTACTTTACGCTATGTGACTTAGGAGTCCTACACTCAGTGGCCACTTTATTAGGTACACCTGTATAATCAGTTGCTATTCAGTACAGCAGCTCTGCCATAAACTCTATCTTTACAAAGTTTATAATGTTCAGTTTTTGATGATATTGTTGAAAATGTGTACATTCAATTATATGTTTATTACTGAGGTCATAGTTCGTGCTGGTGTCGTACTGGACTGCATTGTATTGAAATGTTTTCTAATTTTTTGTCCTTCCCATTTACGTACATGAACGGGACATAATATTAGAAACACCTTTAAATATTATGCAGTCCAGTACAACACCATCACTCACTATGACCTCAATGCTAAAACATTATACAAACATAACTCAACACCTCTATGACCATGTCAACACAAACTGCGCAATAGAGGCATCATAAAAGTAGACTAGGTTGTACAGGTTTACTGTTGGCACTGATGTTATTTAAACTCAGTGTCTAATGAGGTAGTTGTGCTTACATATGTTGCTGCAGTGCAACCTAAAGTCAGAGGGCTGCACTATGTATGCAACTTTGCTGAATGCTAAGTTGCATCAAAGTGCACGCCATGAATTAAGGTTGCAACTAACGATTATTTTCATTATCGATTAAGGAATGACTTATTAATGATTTAATCGTTCGGTCTATAAAATGTCAGAAAATAGTGAAAGATGTCCATCAGTCCAAGGAGACATTTTCAGATGTCTTGTTTCTTCCTCACAGATGAGAAGCTAAAACTAGGCAATTAGCGTTCATGCTTAAAACATGACTTAAATGATTAATCGATTGTCAAACTAGTTGCCAATGAATTTTCGGTCAATCAATTTATCAACTGATTATTTCAGCTCATGAAGGTGAAGGTTCATAAAGTTCAGGGGTCATGCTACATACATAATTCAAGCTATTTTTTTTTTTATTTTGATTGAAACTTTGTAAAAATTAACTCGATTTATTTTTTAACTTAATATTTACTGTTAAAAAATAATTTTGTGTGACCAGTTTGCATATCAAATGGAGTCACGCTGTTTTATATCATTGTAAACTTCAATGTTTGGGTTTTTGACTGGTGGCCACACCAAATGAGCAATTTGAAGATATACCCTTGATCTCTGGGAAACTGTGATTTGCATTTTGAACTACTTTCTAACATGTTATAGACTTTATGTTTAATCTAATAATTAAAAATAACATTGCAGCCCTGGTTTATGACTCTTGATGCTTGCACTGGCTGCTGCAGGGGTTGAAACTCTGATTTCTTTTTACAGGAAAGTCTCGCTAACAACTAGACTAATCAATGTTGTGCTCTGTCAGTTTTGATTTCCTTTGATATTGGCGCCCCTATTGGCTCTTGGAAGTCTCCTTGCACCTCAGTTGTACGCCTACACCTAATTAGTGGCCATATAACTGTGCAAAGGGTTACCACCATGAACTTGTTGCAGGTCCGGTCCGTGTGAACTCTTGCATTGTTTGTGGAGAACGTGTTTTGGCTGTGGAGCAAAAGGGCGGAAGCCTCGCAAGCTGCTTCATAGAGTCTAGATTGGTCAGCCCTTTTGAGACCTGGCAGTAATTTATTAGCTAACATCTGTGCTGCTGAAATGCATCCTTTCATTTTTTCATTTGGAACCTTTCCCTCTCTTTCTTTGCTCAGCCCCAACATGAACAGATTTGCATGGGTGCTCCTTCGTTGGTACCATAATCTGTACTGTATTGTGTGGGCTTATGTGGAATGATTGGGGAGGCCAGGTTTATTTATCCTTCGCTGTGAGGTTTACATTCTTCCTTTCCTCCCTGCTCTCTGTCTGCTCCTTCATTCTTGGCTCCCTTCTCTATTTTTCCTACTATCGAAGAGATAACTGCTGCAATGCATACATTGTTTGGAGACCTACAGGGTGGGGAATTAACACTAGCTGCCATCCAAATGCTGCTCATACATTGCTGTCCCCAGCCAGTTCTAAAAACCAAAATATTTGGCTGCCTGGTAATTCAGTAAAAGCGGCTGGTGAATTAAAAAAAATAATTTCTCTATTTATTATCGGGAGAGGGTTGTGGGTTCACCAGCTACGGTTCCATGTTGTTGTTCCACGAAGATCATTTTATTATCCTCTTTTTAAGACCTGCTGGGTATTGTTTACTGCAGAGACTTCTAGTACAGTCGGGTGTAAGTGTTTTGTGTGACCGTTTGAAAATGCGTTGTCCATTCTTACAGCAGTAATTAGCGTATATTATATCTTCTTAGATTATTTCAGCACCCAGAGCTATAACTAATGATCATTTTCACTAATAATAATAATAATTAATTTCAGTCTCCAACTAGCAAATGTTTTTACTTAATAATTCACTTAAACAATTTACTGATTATTAAAACCCTTGATTAATTTTCTGTAAATAGACTAATAGATTAGTTCGTATGTGTTAACTGAACTGTCACTGTGTGGAGTTAGTTGAATTTTGTGTTACTCACCATGTCCTTTTATGTATGGCTCCCTCTGCCAGTCTTTTTCCGTGTCCAGGTGCTGATCGACCCGTTGTTCCTGTCTGCCTCAGGCAACCATGTCTCGTGCCCGTCAGCCCCCTCTGGTCACTGGCATCTCGCCCAAGGAGGGTGCGGCTTGGACCAAAGTCACCATCCGTGGAGAAAACCTGGGCACAGGCCCAGCCGATCTCATCGGTAATGCATTTGTAACCACATGACTAACTTTCTATGTTTGTTTAATTTTTAAAAATACATTTTCGTTCAGCAATATTGATTTTCACGGAGGAATGAAGACATCCATTTTCATCCTTTAAATGCCTCCCCTTGATATTTTTTCTTTATAGAATCTGTATGTAGATATATAAATGAAACGTCAAGATAAATATACAGTATATAGATATTTTTTAGATCCGCACACAGATATAAATATACCGGTATAAGATGTCAACCCATTATGTAATTAACATTTATTTGTTTTATTTTAATTAGTAATTCTTAGGTGATGATTTTTATTGTTTATATCTCTCTATGGTAGTTGCTTTTTGAAAAATAGAGACACTGATGTTGAGTAAATGTAGCTGCTTTATTTTTGTCATTTAATTTTTGCTCTAGTATGTAAAGTATTTTGTAACTTAAGTCGTATTAACTGATTTTACTAACTTATCCATCAACAAACCACAGCGGCCCCTTTTTTAAACAGGCTGGTGTAAAGTTTGTTTTTGTTTATATGATACGTAAGTGGACAGGACGCCTGATTCTTTTTCCCCTCCGGAAAAAGAAGTTCATCATTTTTTCACTATTCAGGTTTTACTTTCATGACAATTTAATAAGTTGAGTAAAAAAAACTGTCTAAACTTAAGCAAGTTAAATATAATAAAATAAAAAATAAACAATTAAAATAAATACTAATTACGTCAAGCATTTTTGTAGAGAAAAATTGTTGTTGTTTTTTCAGCAGTAATTAACTTAATTTAAACTGGCTGTATAAATAAATGTTTAAAATGTTTAAATAGGTGTTGCATTATAACAAGTAATTTCTAAATTGAGGCAGTTCGGGTCTTCTGTAAAGGTACAAAAAATTTTGTTGACACAAAGCAAACGAAAATTAATTTGAAAATTTAAAATCTGTTGTACCATTTCATTGTGCAATTATATTTTCATATAAATTGTTTGTGAATATATTGTACATGTAAAAATATTTTGAAGTCTTCTTTAAAGGTTACACCAAATACAAAAAAAGATCTCCCAGCCTTGTGGTATGAGCACTCCTGCAACTTAAGTAGAGAGAAAAAAAAAACATAACAAAAAACTCCTGCAGACCAACCAGATAAAATATTGAGATATTTTGTAATTAAATGTTGCTTCTCCTGGGACAATTCTGCCAACTCTCTGCAACACACTAAAGACACACTTTTTTTCTTTCTGTAAATATTTTGATTACTGTATGGCATAAAGTGTATGCCCAGTTTGAGAAAGTCAAGAGCTTATCAACGTGCATTAATGTGAAAACAGAATGGTTGTTCGTGTGTCTTTGTTTTATGATTTTCAAGAGCCACACAGATGGACTACCTCCATCATGTTCTCATTATGTGTTTGAACGTCACACTTTTTCTATGCCTATATTTTCCCTCATGTTCGCCAGTTCCTCCTCTACCCTACTTCTTTGGTTTGAGCGGAGGTGGGGAAAGGGGGGGACAGTCCAGAGGACTCAAACACTGCTCCATGCTTGGCAAGCCGTGCTCTGGCCTGTGATACAGGTCTATTTCTGACCATGAGTGTCCCTGGGGCCCGGAATTAGTCAATTAGATATGCACAAATGTGTGTGAGTGCTTATGTATTCAAACAAAGTGGCCAGTAGAGAACAGAGGCAGGAAATGGAGCTCTAATGGGCATATTATTCACAGTTTTATGGGCTATTTGTTGATCAGCTTTCACAGGCTTTTATGATGTTTGATTATATACACGTGAAGCTTCCTGAACCCCTCGGCTGGACATGTCAAAGTAATCCCTGTGTCTGTCTTCTAGTGTCCAAATAGTTTTCAAGAGGGTTTAAAAAGAGGACGACAGATGTAAGGGCAGAGTGCACACTGTGCCAGTAATGGGCCACTTAGCACTGAAGTGACACACATTAGAGCTGAGTGAGAGGAAGGAAGGTCACGGCCACCCACACCCATCGCGACCCCAACTTGAACTTTGACCCGTGGTGACAGTTTGACTAAACTTGCTGATAGACGCCAATTTTTTTTTGAGTGAGCGCCTCTTGTTATAGATTGTCTGTATGTGTGTGTCGGTGCTATATTTAATTTATCTGTGCTGTCACTGTGTGGCTGTATCTCTCACCCTTTTCACCTTTTCCCTCTCTCTTCCATCTCAGGTCTGTCGATCTGTGGCCATAACTGTCTGCTGACAGCCGAATGGATGTCAGCCAGCAAGATAGTGTGCCGCGTGGGTCCTGCCAAAGACGACAAGGGAGAGATCATCGTCACCACCAAGTCTGGAGGTCTCGGCACCTCCACGGTCTCATTCAGACTGCTCAGGCCAGAGAGGATTGGTAAGGAGGACTCACAAGACTGAAAATCAATTTTTGTTCGCTAGACTGGACAATAAGAGCAGATCAAAGTTGCAACTCGAGCTGCAGCTAATGGATATTTACATTAGTGATTAAACTCTCTTTTTGTTTTGATTAATTTCTTCAATGTTTAGTCTATAAAATGTCAGAAAATAGTGAAAAGTGCATGTCACAAGTTCCCAGAGCTCAGGGGTGACGTCTTCATATTTGTCTTTTTCCAACCAACAATTCAAAACCAAAAGATATTCAATTGACAATGATATAAAACATATAAAAGCGGCAAATCCTCAAATTTAAAAAACTGCGTTTTTGCTTGATAAACAATGAAGACAAACAATAAATCAATTATCAAAATAGCTGCTGATTAATTGTTTTAGCACTAGTTGCAACCAAGTCAAGTTTATTTAGACCAAAATTACAAGTTTGTCCCAGAGGGCTTCACAATCTGTATGACACCCTCTATGCTTACAACTTTGATTCAGATAAGGAACATTTTCCACAACAGCCGAGGAGAGATCCCAACTGTGGGCAAGGGAGCTGTAAATATTTCAAGTCTACAACTTAAAAAAAAAAACACCTTCAAATAGACAAAACATAAAAAATTAATTGTTCACCACTTTGGCAACACAGACATCACATTGATTAAAAAAAACGCTGCAAGTGAATAAAACACAAGCAGATTGAACAATCCATTGGCCAAAGACTGATGAACACATCTGGTCATGTGATTGCGCTGAAGTCAACCACACGACAATGATGTTGGAGAATGAGCTAACAATGTTTATTTTAGTTAACAATCTGATTCCTTGATTCCAATATTACTGGAGATACTGGCTATACACAGCATTAGCCTTTTACTAATGACTTGCGTGTCCCCTGGAAACGTCTGTTTCTGTGTACGGCTTGAAGCATTTCTGTATTTGCAGCACATTTCTTTAGTGGCAGAAAACACATGCAGGACCTAAAAACATGTAATAGGTGCCGTATGTACAGAGTAGAGTATACAGAATTTGCACTCGTTTAATTACGATATGAGAAACGTAGTTAAAATATTAGGTAAATAAAAAGTAAAGTATAATATATGGTCAGTATGGCGCTGCCTGAATGTGCATGTTTGTTTGTGTGCAAAATATGTTTGAGACAGTGTATGTCTGTGTGTGTGAATGCACATCTGGGATGTGTTGTTGAGCTCAGTGACGTGTGTCACGCCTCTCCCGTCCTGCCCTGTCCTGCAGGTATCCTGGACCAGTCTGCTGTGTGGGTGGATGAGATGAACTACTACGACATGAGGACCGACCGCAACAAAGGCATCTCCCCCCTCTCCCTGCGACCCAGCAATCCACTGGGCATCGAGTTAGACAAGTACTGACCGAGAACATACGTATACACACACACAAAAATCGCTCAACACAATCACACCGCCATAAACACACTCGTTCTAGTTATTGAGTCATGGTTTACATCCCTAAACAGAAACAAACTCTCCCCATATGCAGGCGTTTGAAATATTATGCCAACACAGCAATGGCTGAACTGCCTCTAACCGCTGCTCACAGGGAGTGGAAACAGAATAATTGTGTATAAAGCAGAGAGGACGACGATAGAAAGGGATTTGGAAAGAACTGAGGCAGCGACCCACACACATGTTTGTATACCGCCTCAGAGCAGGCAGCATGGTGCTGCCTCCCACGCGCCTGGCAGGGAGTGCAGAAGTTGTAATATATAGTTTGTGTTGTCAGGTTCTGGCATTTCTAGCTTAGTGTTTGTTTGGTTTAGAGGGGCCGGGGGCAAGTGACCGCTCGTGGCCAGAGACGAGACCCCCATAAACAAGCTGTACCATGCA
This sequence comes from Siniperca chuatsi, assembly GCF_020085105.1. Taxonomy (NCBI): domain Eukaryota; kingdom Metazoa; phylum Chordata; class Actinopteri; order Centrarchiformes; family Sinipercidae; genus Siniperca; species Siniperca chuatsi. The sequence continues at coordinate 3,763,075 of NC_058047.1, read as the reverse complement.
CTTGTCTCCCAGGGTTGCATTAAACATCAAGTATAAAAAGTCTACACAATTCTCTTTGACAGTAATGTATCAGTGCATCTTAACAGTTTGTGTTGATCTGATACAGGGAGGGTTTTAGAATAAAATACTACTTTGAGCATTTAATAAAAGGACTGTTTGTTATTAAAAGAGCATCACGCATCTTTGTATGGTGATGTCACTGTATGGTTATTCAGCTGTAGCTGTTTGCACCAGCTGTTTGTAATGTCATACGTCATTTAATAAGCGGAGTTTGAAAAGTCTCTAGATTAAAACAGGTGGCACCACACAAACTAGTCTGTACGTAGAGTTTAGGTGTTACTAAATATGTCCACATGCTTAACTACAAGGTATAACTATTGAGCAGCTGACAAAACTAGCTTGCTACAAAAACACAATATATGACCTGCATAAAGTGAGTGGGGGTAATATGCTTGTTACAGACAAAGCTGCAGTATCTTCAGAGTTTATATTACAGATAACATTAGAGAGCAATAGTTGCACAACTGTTGTAAGGGACTGTCTTCAGTAACCATCTTGGTATTTCCTGATCTAAACTGAATACAATGAGGATTATAAAGGGAATGAGACCAGTAGCATTTTGTGTTGTATTTCCCTCAAATACACTCACTTTTTGTACATTTAAAATTTTTCTTGAACATGAATTTCACCGCACAGAAAAAACTGAAGGTTTTAAAACACTTAAACTCTCATCTTTGATACAAATATTTATACCTTTCGAAGCTTGCAATTTCACTCGAGTTTATCATCTGAACCATTGCAACATCTCCACCTGCAGTAATAATATTTAGTGTGTCGGTGCTCGTGTTTGGGTTTATTGTATGTTCTTATACAGAATGTGTGTTTCTACTTGCATATATATACTTAAATAATGAGGAAACTTGCACTTTCACTCTGTTATGGTAGAGTCTCATTTAACCATTGCAGTAACTCTGCAGAAATAATATTATGTGAATGTGTTATGTGAATTATGTGAAATATTATGTTATATTATGTGAAATAATATTATGCGTATGTGTTTATACTTACTTCTAAGTGCTTCTGGTTTTCTGTGCATTTGTTTGTGTGTACATACGTCACCAAGTGTGTTCTTGTATTTGGATTTCTTTCACAGACCTTAGACCTTAACACTGTACTGTCTGTGTGTCGTTTTTTTTTTTTTTTTTTTTTTTTTTTTTTACATATGTGTGTGTGACTACTGAGTGGGTGGTGGTGATGCTGGGGGTTTGGTTTGTGTAGGCCACGGGTCATTAGTAGAGATCAAGCTTCCCTAATGAGTGCTGGGTCCTCCAGGGGCACCCAGGCGTCACACACTGCACTTCCCACGCCAAGCTCTCCCAGCCGGGTTACTTTTTGGCTGCACACTGCCCCCTGCTGGAAAAGCTGACCCCAACATCACATTAGCAATGTATCTTAATATTTACACAATCCCTTTTGCCAATCCCTCCTCACTCACAATTTGTTATTAATAGCTATATTTATACATTTCTTTTTCTTTGTTTTACTGTCATTACAGTTTGTACTGCTTGATTTGATCCTTGGTGTTTTTCTACTGTTTATATACTGTGCATCTGTACGTCTTTTAATACAGTGGAGTTCTTATTTGTCCCACCTTTCTTCTGTGTTCATCTTTGTTTATTTGTCTTCTCTCAGAGGCAAAATCCCACAGAAAGACATGGAGGTGACATTTCCTGGAATGAGTGGAGACTTTACCAGTGAGAACTTCTCTGCCACCTGGTACCTCATAGAAAACCATTCAGGCTCCAGGTAGATCATTTGTTATCACTAAGGGGAACAAAAAGTCAAAGCAAAAACTCAATCTAAGTTTTAATTTACTGGAGACCCACCAGCAGTTGGCTTGCATCATACTTTTGTCCTCAACTGAAGTAACTAGACAAGAGACAGGAGGCTTACAGGGTGGTGCAGAGGTAAAACTGAGGTCTGGGATTAATTCCCTCTGGCTTGACTGGGCACACCAACACCGCCAGTGGGAGTCTGGCATGTCTTAGTCACTGTGATAGCAACTCCTACTGGTTCGTTGAGGTGCGTTTTCAGCATTGTAGGGTCTGTATTCGTCCTGTAACACTCCTCGCTGGCAGATGAGATCAGTGGCAGGTAAATCCATGTGTTGCGAAAGAGACATTACCTTTTATACCCTCACCAAGCCGAACAGAGGATTATGGTCCAGTAGAACTGCAATTAATCGAATAGTCAATTGACGGGAAATGAATCTGCAACAATTTTGATAATAGATTAATTGTTTAAGTAATTTTTCAAGAAGTTTCCAGCTTCTCAAATGTGGATATTGTCTGTTTCTTTTACTCTTCTATGATAGTAAACTACATATATTTGGGTTTTGGACTGCTGGTCAGACGAAAAAAGACCTTTTAAGGACATCACCTTGGACTGAAATTGTGATAGGCATTTTTCATAATTTGCTTACATTTTACAGACCAAACAATGAATTGATTAATCGAGAAAGTAATCAATAGATTAATTGATAATAAAAATAATCGTTAGTTGTAGCCCTATGGTACACACTGGGAGAAAGTAATGACTAAATTGAAAAGAAAATTTGTTAGACAGAATACATGGGGATAAAAAAACAGAGGATTTGTTATGCTTGGTTTTATGCCGTTCATTTTGAGGTTATAGTTTGTGGGCCGAATCTTCACGCAGTCATTTGGTCCTTCAGAGACCAGTTCGGTATGTAGACAAGGCAGCCTGCAGACGCAAAAGCCCTGAGCCCAGTTGACTGTCATGTAAGGGCAGAGGAGAGTTATTTTGGACTCTCCTTGCTTCCTCTCCCCCTGCTTAGCCTCCCAGTAACCCAGACCCCAGGATCCAGCATGACCAGGGGCCTATGTTTGGATCTCGCTGGGTGACTGTTTCTTCCTGCGGAGGAAACCTCACTCAGGACACTGACACACAGACACACGTACTCACATTGGCCAAAAATGTGTGTGATTGTGTTTCTGAGATACACGCTTGTGTGTGAGCTGTGCAGTAAAGCATATGTCTCTTGATAGCAAAATGGCAAAATATTGTTAATGTAATGTAGTGCTGATATGATTAGTTGACTAATCGATTAGAAATTTCAATCACAAAATGTATCGACAACAATTATTCAATCATTAATTGTTATCAAGTAAAATGCCAAACCTTTGTTGGTTCTGGCATTTCAAATATGACGATTTGCTGCTTTTCTCTGTTTAACATTGTAAATTTGACTGTTGGAGCAATTTGAAGACATCATCTTGGACTCTTTTTTTCCCCCCAAAATTTTGCGACATTTTATAGACTAAATTAATCGATTAACTAGACGAAAAAAATGTAATTATTGAAAGTAATCACAAGTTGCAGGCCTAATATAATGGTATGATCATTTTGTTTTTCTTTCCTCAGTTTTGAGCAGTTGAAGTTTGCAGCCAGTAATCTGAAGAAGCAGGCTACTAAGAAGAATGAGGGAAGTCTGGCCTATGTGAAAGGAGGCCTCAGTACATTCTTTGAGGCCCAGGACGCTCTGGCAGGTGAGAGGCATTAACACATTTTTGTGTGCTGTGGAATCGCACCAAATGGTCTACAATTAATACACAAACTTCCAAATCATCACTCTGCATTTCTGCTCAGAAAAGAGCTCTTGATTTTTGGAAAGTGTGCAAGTGTTCGTGTCTCAGGATTTCTTCCCTCCACATGCGGTTTAGTAGCGGTTGATTAAAGAGGCTCATTTGGCCTCTGTGTGAAAACCCTCCACTTTATGCTACAGTTACACCAGCCAACCACAACACGGCTAATTCACGTTCATCAAAATGAGATCAGCTCTCACCTGTCACACACAGTCTCACTTGTGTCTCGTTAGAGCCTGGAAGTGGACACACACACACACACACACACACACACACACACACACACTTGGCCACATTGACTTTCAGATGCCAAAAAGATTTCAAGGTAGCAGAGACTGACTGCTGTCGCCCTGCCAGGTACCTCAAATCAATTGTTTGCTTCATCATTCATACTTTTGTCTGTTTACTCTCTCCTCCCACCATAGCCGCTCAGTTACTTCCCCTTACTATTTATACATACACTTTTTTGCCTCCATCATTATTATTATTGCTTTCCGTATGTTTGTGCCCCGATTGGGAGAGAGGCAATGTTTTCATTGTTAGTGGCTGAATCTAAATAAACGGAGCAGCCCAACACAATGCAGGCCAGAGTATTAGGACTGATAGTGCTGATAACAGACCCAATATGACCAATGGGAACAATGCACAGTCATTCTCACGTTCAGACTGAGCGTGCCTACTGTGTGCCCACTGCCCCAATGGGAAATGTACAGTCTCTACAGATGGAGGAAGCAGTACACCATGGATGGACTCAAGTGACCTGTGAACCAAGAGGGCATAATGATGCTTTATGACCTGTGTGACAGGATGGGATTTTACTGTATTGGCCCGAATGTAAGATGACCCTAATTATAAGATGCCCCACTTGCTTTGCAAAAACTTTTTTTTTTTAATAAAGACCATTAGAAGATAAGGAATGCTTTGAATTAAACAAAGTGGACACATATAGCATGTGTAACACACTTGAAATCTAATGTCAAATTCATATAAAAATAATAGTATTAGTAAAATAATTTAAAACAAAATAACCAACAAACATGTTGTATAGTTTCAAGGAGAGAGAGGTTTTACCTTAATAACAGCTCTGGTAATGTTTGGGGAAAGTTTTCACATCATACATTTGCCAAACTCACCAGTTAGTCCTCATCCTTAAAACCTTTTCTCTTGTAAAAGGGAAACATGTAATACTTCCATTAAAGCTGCACTAATCAATATTTTTATATTAACAATGGCTGTGAAAGGTGTCGCTTGTAGTGACGAACCCACAGAGAATTATCACCAGCATCTGTAGGTGCAGGCAGCTGTGAAAACCCTCTAAAACCCCACTGTATGCTACCTGGCCTGCACCAAACAAAAGTTAGCTACACGCTGGCGAACATAATCGAGCATTTATCCAGACAGATATTTCCCTCAAGAGTTGGTCTAGACAAACAGAGCTATAATGAGAGTTAATATTTTGCCTGAGACACTACTCCAAATTAATGTTAACGTTGCCCTGTGTTTGCTGGATGAGTAAATATGCTTGGCAACACGTTTGGTAACACGTTCGCAATAATAACTTTATAAGGTAATAGTATGACAATGTTTACAGCTTGCTCACTCAGGTGACCAAAAAATCAATTTAATGCTGCTTTAAAATATAAATCGCACGTCTGTGTAGCTTGTACAATTGTGTTTTCAAGTTCAATACTTTATGGTCAGCCTTTTTGGAAGAGTTTCCGAATGATTGTTTTAGCTGTTAGCATTTTCCAGGCTGTCCTTTTTGAGCTTGACATTTTTTATGCTTTCCCCTCGTTTTCACTTTCGCTCTCGTAGGTTCAGCTGGCCTCACTAAACACTTTTAGGGCTGTCTAACTATAACGGATACACTATAAACAGACATCAAGACAACAAGAGCAGGTACACATTTTATTCAGAGAGTTGGGAATCTGTAAACGTCTACTTCTCGAATATCATACAACTCCAATTTTTAAAATATTGTTTTCACAAAAAAAAAAACATTGTCTCATATATTCGGACCAGCAACTTGACTTAAAAGATCATTTTCAAACTTCCTGACTCCTGTCTTCTCACCATGACTCATTACAGCACTACAACATCCTTTCTCGGCCAAGATTTGGCTCTTAGTCATAAAAAATGAAGTGGTAGCCCAGAATGGATAGCTCAAGTGGAGATATTCTGTATACTAGGTATGGTCAGCCAAACCGACATACCAGCCGGCATGCTGCTAGCAGCCAGCCAGCTCGAGACAGCTCTGCAATAGCTCACTGCCAGGCCTAGTTAGCATAGCTGTCTGAGCAACTGTGAATCCTTTCTTTGTCTCTCAGCAGCGTTTGGCAGGTCTCTGTTATTCTGAGTCATTCCAAATGAACCTCACCTGAGATGTAGCTGTGAAAATTTAAAAGAAATTAGCTGTGAAAAAAATAAATTTACAGGGTGCTTGTGTGTTCTCCTTGTTCAGAATTTGCTGTGTTAGAAGTTGCTATAGTGCTTCCAGCCCTCTCAATCATCATCAAGTCATTTTTGTCTACTCTCCTGTTTATTTTCTGTTCTGCTTGCATGTGAGATTTTTATTGATGACTTTAATAGATGTCTGGAGTTATTTTTTAATACAAGTGTACTGGGGCTAGGTGGAAACAAGGCAGAGAAGCCAAATCTGGGAAAAGAAATGAGGCGGATAGAAAATATTTAGAGCAAACAGCAGGACTCTGACTTAAATATCCGTGGGGTTTCTCTTCCTCCCTCTCTTTTTCTTGTCCCTACTAATTGCTTCTTAATTACTCTCCAGTATAGCTAACCATCTCCAACAGAAATAGCAAAACAAAATCCCATGTCTCTTTTTAATGAACTATGAACTCTGTGCTTAAGCACAGCGTTTAGACTTTTACATCTGCAAACCACAAATCTTGATAATTACAGTGCTGTTTGGGTTAGTTAGCTAATGTCGGCTTTTGGCAAATGGAGAAACAAGACTGGGAGCTTCAGCCAGCTCTTTACGCTAGGGTTGTGTTCTTAAAGCTTCCAAAGGCCATATCAGAAGTGTATGATCAAGTTGCAGGCCTCAACAGATTTGCATGGTATTAGGAATGAGCTGCATCCATTGCAGAAGCATTTATCCAAATGGCACTACAAGTGCATGTATTTTTTTAAATTCCATTTTATTGTTTTTGCTGTATTAATGAACACAGTGAGCTGCCGTCTAAGTTTTTACAGCACCACAGTAATACCTGGCTTAATGTTACTTTACATTAAAAAGATAGGTGGTGTACAGATGTTTAATGTGGGGAAAATTGACCATTGGCATCATATCGAGAAACTGTATCGGCACATATCACGAGTTGAGGTATCAGAATTGGTATTCGGAGAAAAAAGTTGGATGGGTGCATCACTAATTACAAGGGAAAAAAATTTAAAGTTCAGAATGTCAAGAACATATCTCATTGTACAAAAAATGAATGAGACACGCAAATTTAAGAGGAAAGAGAAAAGAAAAATGTGATGTTCTTTAAAGATATATTTTAACTTTAAAATCACAGTATGTATAAAGGTGGGTGGACAACCCGGAACATAAATGAAGACAAAGTATTACTAATGTATTAAAATCAGGATTGCGTGTATTTTTAATGGGACTTCCGGTAGTGGGATAACCCTAACCCAGTGGGTCCCTAAATCTGGGCAGAGCAATCACTCACGCAGGGTCTCGGGGTCAGACAGGGTTCACATGAAGTCACAGGTTAAATCCTCTAGATGTCAGCTTCTTTTACCTTTGTCAGGTGGCCTAGTTACTGGGTGTAGAAAGTTGGAAGTATGTTGTGAGGCCAAATGGGGATTTTAATAATGTAGTTTCGAGCACATATATGTTGAATTTCTGAAGTGTCATGGATTAAATCAAGTCTTTCTTACTAGTTTTGAGGTCAGATAGTGTTTTGTAGTGGACTGATTGTTATGCTAGTTGTTTCTGCTTACCCCATTGGCAGATTTTTTGTTTGATATGATATTTTACTTGTTTGCAGAAGGGAATGTTTGCAGTGAGGAAACAAGTGGTCCTGTAAACACTTCATGTGAACCACCACAGACTGGTGAAAGAAATGGAAGGTTTTTGGCATAGCGACTGTTTGGTCGTGGAGCCTCAGTGACAAATTGAGCCATGCTTCTGAGACAGAGCTGCTCCGTCTGATTGACTGACTGACAGACTGTCAGGGAGTCCAGGGTTGTTTCTACTAAAATGTTGAAATTTGAGGTTTTTCATTGTTGTGTGAAAAGGAAGTCTCCCAGTGATGCAGGAAACGAAATGGCTACCGTGTTCCAAAAAATGCTAGATTCCCAGGGCCTATTCCCTGAGCCCCCAGCCCCGGCAGGAGTCAAAACATCTCCAGCTTTAGAATCCAGGGACACTGTATTTTTATTCTTATTCATATTTTTTTTTTTCCCTCGACGGTTCCAGGAAGTGAAGCGGGAGCTGCGGCTCTTCCTCAGGTCCTGGCTGTGTGTGTTATCCGGACTCTGACCTGATGTTTAGGTTAGCTGTGACGTCATCAGCCCTTCAGTGTGTGACAGATGCAGAGGACACACAGCTGGCAACAGGGCAAGGGGGAGTGTGGAGACGTGAAGCAGACCTGCAGTGTGTGTGTGTCTTAGTCTTCCTGTGTGTTCAGCCCTATCAATCCTGTGCTCTCCCGTATACACTCCCACGTCTACGTGCCTTTGTCCTAACCTGCATCTAGTCGGTTGGTGAGCAGCGAGAGGTCCACGTAGGGCCATCAACGTCCATACTGATTAGGCAATGGCATGTTTGAATTGGGTGTTTTAAGAATACCTCACTCTCAGCCTTGAGGCTTCTGTCTGTCAGAATGGACCCACATATTTATTTACAGAACTCTCCCCCTTCACTTTGCCTCCCGCTCCCTCTGCTGTCTCCAAGCTCTGCTAACAGCCAGTATTTGTAGTGGAAGAAGTGTGGGAGAAGAAAGAAGGCAGGGAAGTGGAGAAAAGAGAAATGAAAGGGTCGCTATCCTCTTTCTTTTTTTCCATGTTTCTGTCTCTTAACTTCATTCTTGAGATGTCTGCTTGTTGCATATTTGAATCGTTCCGCAAGTATGTATGAGAAGGTCTCCTAAACCTTCTCCATCTCTCTTCCACTCTGTCAATAAACCCACATTGCAGCTCTCAGCACCCAGCTGCCCACTACTGCACACCATTTATTTATTCACTGGGGTAGCCACACCACTCTTTTTTTCTCCCCTCATTCCCTCTTTTCAAATTCCCTCTCCCGCGTAAAGCTCTTTATGCTAAGTGATGGATTCAAGCCATCAGAGGGTTCCTCCCACCTCCTCTGAGCAACAGTCATTTTTGGCATCCAGACCTCCAGTTCTGCTCTCCAAAATGTTATTTTTTAGAGAGCTGAAAATCTTGAGATTCACATTACCTCCAGGTCAAAGGGCTCCAAGTGTCCCAAGACCACAAAACTGTGCTGTTAATGGCTTTGGTTAGGTGAATTGATCCAGTACAATCACCACTGGAACAAGGTCAGGTCCTCTGTTTTGCGTGGGAACAGGCTCAAGGGGGGGTGGGTTCAATAGCAGCATCTGTGGGCGGAGGACCGGCGAGGTTATCTCCCATCTACCACTGGGGTAGGGCCTGTTTATTGTTTTACCTTCGGTTCCTGAAATTGAAAATGTTCCTGTCTCAGGGGATTGCACGTTGGTTACACTACAGTGTAGAGAACTGTTTTCCACTTTTTTTCTTTTTCCACATTTCTTACCACCTCAACATTCATATTAACATTTCTTATCTCTCTGATTTTATTTCAATTGAATTCACTGTATTTTGTTCACCACAGTCCTTTACAATATAATATTAGAATTAATACTGACTTCTGTGTTGCAGCGATCCACCAGAGGCTGGAGTCTGATGGTACGGAGAGAGTGGAGGGATCAATGACCCAACGACTAGAAAACATCCTTAACAGTAAGCACCTTTTCATTTAGAGTCCAACCCCTGTCATCAAGCGACCCAAGTGTGTCAGAAGTGAATGGCCATGATCTTTCTCCCAATATTTCTCCATTCACTGAAAAAGCTAGTAAGTGGACCTTGAGTTGAGATTATTTAGTCACACATACTGATCGCAAGGTCCCAGGCTATGATACATATATTTTTAAAAAACCTTTAAACTCTGTTTAATATATTATTTAATGGCTTTATTTCTTATATAATCTACATATACTATATCTTTGGCATTGTTTGACATCATTTAGGGCCCTTTTTGGGTTGTGTTTCTCTCCCTGCACATTACTTTGAATTGTTATTTTTACAGTATGTCCTTGGGTTGATTTTTAACATTTTCAAATAAAACTCAAAATGTAAAAGAGTCAAAGTGATTATGAGAAGAGACAGTCTGATGCTCTGTGCTGCCCAGCTTCACCATCCACCAGTTATCACACACTGATACACCGTCCCCCGACCAAACACATGTACACCATGTATGTTCAGCCGCCTTTGTAGATCTTCCCCTTTTTAACAAGCAGATCCTGTGTTCCCACCCTCTCATCTCATACATGATAATGTGACTCCTCTAATGGAGGGTCAATAAGCAGGTCCTTTTCCCGGAGTCTAGAATAAATAAACTTCCCAGCCGGACATAGCTTTCATCCCTACAGCCCCAGACTTGTGGGCCCATGGCCCAGTGGGCCCAGGCCACCGTTCACCCCCAAAAATCCATGTGTCAAACACACACCGCCAATCACAAAATAGGAATGTTAGTTTCATGACAACTCAGATTTGCGAGCGAAAAATGTGAAATATTCCTCTGATTTTGTTTTGGGGGATAAGTTTTGTTTTGATTAGAAGAACTTGTTTTTTTTTCTATTTGACGGCACATCCGAGGCCACCCACGAAGCCAGTTAGTTGTGCAAAGGTTCCACTAAGCTGTCTAAGAGATAGCTGTCACTTTCTCCTTAGCAGCTCAGTATCTACTGTGTCAGATGACATACAGAGCAAGAAGAAAAGTAGAGACTGACATTAAGAGGGAAATGTGGTATCAACATTTATTTTTATAGTATCCCAGTTTCTCATTTTCTCCTGCCTCTTCACTCTTGCTCACTCTCTCTCTCTCTCTGTCTTTCTCGTAGGAGCGAGTGATACTGCAGATACTCTTTTCCAGGAGGTCTTGGGGCGGAAAGACAAAGCTGACTCCACACGCAATGCACTCAACGTCATACAACGTTTCAAGTTTCTCTTCAACCTGCCACTCAACATTGAACGCAATATCCAAAAGGTACTATCCGCATACACGTATGTACAAAATAACAACAGAAACACCAGCACATAGAACTATTACGTATCTACAAAATAAATACAGCTTCCCTTTGCCTCCACACCAGTACACTTGTAATACTGTCATTTGAGTCCTGAGCTATGTGCAGTGTGATATTGGATCAATCATCAAGAGAGAGAACCTTCAGCTCTGAGTGATGGAGGAGGTGAAAATCTGCTTTACCGTCTGCACTCTCAGGACTTCCTTTAGCAAAGAGTGTTTAGGTCTGGTTATTTGTGAGGCTATTGTTTTTATCTTAGTGTTCATGAAACTAATCTTAAGTTTATTTAGCTGTCATAACAGGACATTGTCATCTAAAAGTATGGGAACATAATCGGAGAACAGTGTTTGCACTGTAGGGTGCACAGAATCATGTGGGTTAATATTCCTCAGTTATTGTAAAACCCAGCAGAGCAATCATAAAACCTAATGGCTCCCATGAAAAACATGCCATTACAAGTCCACCAGCATTTGTAACTTCACCTCATTTCACTTTACTTAACTTTATTGTCCCTCCTGACAGCATCCATTAAAAATACAACAGAGGACATTCAGCACATAAATACATAAATATATACATACAAACATAACCCTAAGAGAACAGCTACCATAAAAAACAAGAACCTAGCTACTACTACTTAACAAATTTAGAAACATAATAGCAGAAATTGCAAAGTAATTTTTATATTTGTTGCTTTTAATCAAGCAGCAATCTCTGGGGCTGAAAAATGGTGGTTCAGCATCCAGGCTTCATTCGGCCCGCCTCAACTCCACCTCTTTGCCCATTTTTGGATTAGCCGGAGTCAGGGACTGCCAAGATGGCAACGGCCGGAGCCGCCCACTTTGAGCTTCACAATGGCTTAAAGTCCTTTTTATTACAGTGTTTCCATTGCTATCTATCCCTAGTATGTACAGTATATTTGTTTTAAGGCACAGATTGGATGGCTGTCATCCAGAGGGTGGAGCTAGAGAGACTTAAATACACTGTGTGTCACGATTGATGAGTTTAAAAAAAACAGCTTGGGCTGCATTATTAACTGAACTGACTTTTCTCTCTCAGGGTGATTACGATGTGGTGATCAATGACTATGAGAAAGCCAAATCTCTCTTTGGCAATACTGAGGTCCCTGTTTTCAAAAAAGGTGAACAGATTTTTGATTTCCTTTTTGTTTTTTTACCTTAACAAATGAATGAAACTCTTTCACTTATTCTCTCCATTTTGAATATTCTCGTCGTGAATAAATTTGTCTTCCTTTTACTCTGCTGTAGTGTACGCTGAGGTTGAGACGAGGATCGGAGCTCTGAGGAGTCTGTTATTGGAGAAACTACTGCAGACCCCGTCAACACTGCACGACCAGAAGAGATACATCAGGTCTCTTTACATTTTTATAATCCTGCGACAGCTATTTCATACAATCTGTCTGTATTCCTCCCAGTCGTCATGTTGTGGTCTTTTCACATCTCATACTTTGATTTGTTTTTACATAACGGGTTCATTATCTACATGTTAAGCAGTATTTTTCCCCTATCCGGCGGTTTTCATATTTCTCAGTCTTTACACGTGTCACACAATCTCTACACACTGCAAACAGTCTGTGAACATTAAATATAAAGCCATGACACATCTCTTATGCTACTTCATTACCTTCCTTTTGGTTTATTTGATGTCTGTCTGTGTCATCGTTTACCAGAACTTTATCCTCCATTCACTTTCTTCAGTCTGCCTCTCACTTTTCTCTGAATGTTCACTAATCTTCTCAGCTTTCTGTTGTCCCGTTCTCTTTTTCTGTTTCTATATTTCCCTCTTCCCTGCCTTTCTTTCCCTCTTTTTTTTCCCCTCTATCCTTCTGTCCATTCATACTTGTGGTCTCTCCCGATTTATTATTGTTAAGACCGACCCGTCAGGATCACAGAGACCAGTTCTCAACCACACGGCAACATCTTTCATCCTGCTGCATTAAGCACGGTTCTGAACGCCCACTCAGCTCCTGTTTACTCTTGCCGTGGATGGTGGGAGCTGTCTGAATTTGTGTGTGTGTGTGTGTGTGTGTGTGTGTGTGTGTTTTGTGCCTGTGAGTCTTTCTCAAACTTTTGAAAGATGCCACCTAATGAGAAACAAATGAGCAGCTGGTTCATAGGATGACAGTAGAGGGAGCCAGGCCACAGCTCAGAGAGTGAGTCATCTGACATCCCACAGGTCACTGAGTGATGCCCAGGAAATAAACTCCTGGGAGACAGATGATTGTGGGTAGAGACATGGATAAGAGGGTAAAGTGTTTGTAGAGTTTGGGGCAAGAGGATCGCAAAATCCTCTTTTTTTTTTTCTGATTATGAATTCACACAAAAATATGAAATGTTCTTGTCTTTTCGCTATTTGCTTTATCATTTTGTATGTTAGATTTTCGTATGCTCTTTTACATGAATGCATTAATATATTTCCTTGGTGAATTATTATTATTATTTCTTATTTCCTGTGCTTTGAGTTTATCTATATTATATAGTTTCTATTTGTATTTACAAATTAACTTAAAGCCACTATGTGGACTTTTTATGTGATTATAACATCTTTCGAAACATTTAGATTAGAGCCTGGCTAATACAGGTATTTAGGGCTGATACCAATATAGATGTTTATAGATAACATAAGTTATATTATCTGTGATGAGCTAAAATTGTAACCAAAATAATAATGGCCCAACCAATGTATTGATGGATCATGTCTTTTTTGCTCTTCCCACTTGGGGGCGCCAAAGTCGGAAATTTTAAAATTTTACACCTAGTGGCTTTAAAGGATTTGTAATTAATCTCTGCTATTTTTACATAATCTGTGCCTCTGAGGCATAGTTATATTCTTTTGTAGACTTTTGGATTGCTTAATTTGAATTGAAGCATCCTGATTTTTTTTTCTACTATACTTACCTTTTACTTTACCTTTTCTAGTATCTAAAATGTGGATATATGGATACTGAAAATGTTTTTTTGGCTATGACTGACTTCTCTATGGACTTTGCAGTTTAATGTGAATCAGTACACTATATAAGAATGAATAAAAGAGTGTAGAAACAACAAATGCCGATGCTTCCATACAGTACAGGCTGCAAGGGGCAACTGAAATGTTTGATGAGCATGCAGGGTAGAGTACCAGAGACTTGGATAATCTTTGCCAAGGAACATGAAGCTGTTCTAGAGGCTTGTGGTGGCTTGTGCTTTTAAGTTAAGAGTGTTCTGCTCTCTCCTCCTTCCTCTGATGTCTACTGTACCTGCTAGTCAGCACCTCGCAGGAATAGGTGTGGATTTTCCTCTTTTCTTTTTTGAATGTAAATGTTTTACACCTGTGTGTTTGTGCCCGTGTAGGTACCTGTCTGACCTGCACGCTCCAGGCGACCCAGCATGGCTGTGCATCTACGCTCAGCACAAGTGGATCTTGCAGCTGATGCAAAACTGCAGAGATGAGTTCATCAGTGGCCAGAGAGGTGACTAACTCACATAAGCACACACATGTCTGAGCTGACTTGCTTTACACAAGAAGTGAAAAGCCCCTATTTAGTGTTTCCAGTAAAGTGGCTGGTGGATGTCATCTGAGTCTGAAGGTAGCTGCCTCTCTGTCGTACCAGCTCTCTGCTTGCATTTCCCTCCCTGTCACCGCCCTCCCCTGCCTGTTCTGCTCGAGGCCTGCGTGTTTATTTTTTCATGAATGTATGAATAAGATGAAAGTGAGGGAGCATTGGCTTTGGATTTGGGTTTCAGGGCTTGACATGTTACTGCACACGCACACATTCAAACTCTCACTCTTTCTCACTCGCACACAGCTTCACAGATGGATTGGAACAATTAACCCCAATTAAGCTGTTCCTCTGTTAAATCAGCCAGCAGAAAAATGGGAATGTGAAACTGTCCGCTCAGGAAGAACAGCGATTCGCCAACCATACTTAGACACACACACACACACACACTCACTCTCCTACACCCATACTTACACAAAGGCACCCATACAAATACATTATGAGTGGGTGGCTGCTTCACATAGTGCAGCTGGAATATAAACATGTCTAATGCTAAGGGTAACAGTGGTTTCCGGGGCTCAGGCTTGATGGATCTGGGGGTCG
Organism: Siniperca chuatsi; assembly: GCF_020085105.1. Taxonomy (NCBI): domain Eukaryota; kingdom Metazoa; phylum Chordata; class Actinopteri; order Centrarchiformes; family Sinipercidae; genus Siniperca; species Siniperca chuatsi. The sequence continues at coordinate 3,747,992 of NC_058047.1, read as the reverse complement.
GTTTGCTCCCTGCCTCTCCACAGTTAAATATCATCTTGATTATCATGTCAGGGATGGCCCCATTTCAGTCCACATGTGCATTCCACAGCAGAGCAACATGTGGCAGGGAGTGTATCTGAAATTGCATGCAAATCACATGCAACCCAACTATTCAGAAAATTGCTGGTTTGCAAAAATGCACTTAAACACATACACAGAAATGCACATTGACAGTTAGTTTATTTACTTTAATATAACAGTATAAGACATAAAATACAATGCTGTCACCGCATAAATAAACAGATTTACTGTGCACAACAACTCCTCTTACCTAAAACACATAACAGGTCATTTGTCAGTGTCTTCCAAAATAACCTATATGACTTTTCCAAACAAGACTCACGAGTGTTTCCTTATCTGCTACATCTATGTTTAAGCTCTCTCTAGAAAAATATCACCTTCATATTTAAAAGAAACCATACTTGACTCTTTCTAGCTGGCGGGACATGAGTTGCGGTCTCCACATTGAGGTCATGCGATTTGTAAATCCACCCCGACCCCACTTTTCTGCAGCGGTATGAATAACATCACTTTACCTCTGCCACCGAGAGAGGACAGTCAATGTTCACACAACCACATGAGGTCACTTGAAGGCGTTTTAAAGGTACCCTGTAGAGTTTTCTCATAAATAAACACAATTCTGTTTACATTCAGTATTTATCATCAAAACATTTTTCAAATATTTGAATATTTTTAAATCTGCATCGTTAACATCCATGTTAGCAGTCCTTTTCTTCCCTGCCTTTTGCTGGTTAGTTTCTTGGCTTTGTAATGCCAATAATTGTCAGTGGAATAACACAAAACCATGAGCAGGAATATAGATCTTGTGCACACACATAGGCATCCTCGTTTTGGGTCTTGGATTTATTAAGGAAACTGGACACCATGTTCCAAGATGAAAGTTGCTCAGTGGGCACGTACGGCAAAAACGTTTCTCAGGCTTCCTTAGGCTTCCAACTTTTTGGGCACAGGGAGCATGCTCAGTAGAGTCCTTCTCTGGCTGATATATGATAGATGAATCTTACATTTTTATTGGACCTAAGAGATCAACTTCTCATAACACAAAAAGTCGTGTTGGAGTGTTTCTGATGCTGAGAAAAATGTATTCACTGTTTGGCTGTTTCTTTCGAGAAAAAGTGTTTTTGGGCCTGTGGTCATCATGTGATCTGCAGATCTGACTGTGGCCACTACACCAAAAACACCTTACAGTCCAATGTTGTCCCTGGTGGCTTGGTTTGGGTACTAGTAGGGTACACAATACAAACACAACAAGGACAACTGCATGACTACTGGTCAAAGACACAGGGTACCCTTAAGTGTTTAAACAAATTTTCCAGTGAGGACAGTCTTCATATACAAAATGACAAAAGCATACACACATACAGAAAGGTGCGCATAATCCTTCTGTTTTTATGTCATTTCTGCTCTTGTTGTTTGCTGCAACCAGCTGTCTCCTGTCCCCTCTGTTGTCACACTTTACTGAGAGTCCCCACTTCTTCCCCTCACCCACACACACACACACACACACACACGGTAGCTATTTACCATCCCCAGTCTTTGCTGCTCTCCTCTCGCCCATGTACGAAAGCCGTGCCTCTTGAAACATCCCTCCACCCAAGCAGCACTTGAACAGCCACCATCATAAAACCACATCCACTGCATTCCCCCAGCCCCACTCTTCCTCCACCTCCCTCTCACCCTTACCCCTCCTCTCAAAATAGCCAGAATCCCCCTTACCGGTACCTCACAGCCTACTGGTGGCCTCCTCTTCCTCCTCGTATCACATTTACCAGCTCAGTGTATTTATAAGCCATCTTTTATGCTATTGTCAGCATCACACGTGGCAGGGATTATTCCTCTGTGATGGATCAGCCATTTCTGCAGTAACTGATGTCATTTTCTCTGTGTCTTGTGTTTCTCAGCCCAGAATATGAGGCCAGAGGCCGTTCTGGTGTAGTTATGATTCCGTTAATTACGGTATAAATTGCCTTAAACGTGAAATAGACCCATCCATCTCTGTTGAAACAAAAGCCTTAAGCCTGAGTTTTCTTGTGAGGAAGCATAGCAGTGCAAGTTGCTTCCGTATGTCTAAACACTCCCATTGTGCCCCCGTGCTGCAATCTGACTCTGCCCGATTCAATTATAAACTGCAGTACTCTTACTTCCTGAACAGCGCTTCTTCTGCCAATATCAATACAATTAGCAGGAAATTTTCTTCGTAGAAAAATAGGTTTGTCAGTGAACAATTAGAGGGATTCTAGTGTTCGTACATTTGACTGGGAAACATGCAGTTTCCATTTTAAGCTCAGTCAGTACCACTCTAGGAGAAATGTGTTAATTATTACACTTCAATTAGCATGCTACTCACGTGTTTGCATGTGTGTAAGGGTGGGGTGGTATATTCTTGAGGGTCATTTCAAGTTTTACTTTTCTCCTCCAAGAAATCCAGGAACTTATTAGTTTATTTTTGAAATTATAAATATAAATAAATATATTGAAAAATAAAGAACCAAAAGATGAAAAAAGCAAGCTGAAAATCTACTTTTAAAAATACAGTTTGCATGGCTGCAACACTCGTAGTTTTCCAATGTGTTGCCTTTTTACTGTCTTGGAGGTATTCGGGAGCTCATTTTACTTTTGGTTACCAGATGCATCTTCTCAACTGCCAAGGCCTCAAAAGAACTTTGTTTACTATAAAACATGTTGGTCAGTGTTTTGAGAAGAAAACATAACTTTTGGGTCTGTGAGGACAAAATATAATAAAACATGGGTTAAAAAAAAATCTGTATTTCTTGGGTGAAATTCAGTACAAAATGACTAGTCATATATATATTCTGTTGCATGGGAAAGAAACTGCATTTAAACAGGAGTCAGTAAGGTGTGTGCGTGTTTAGAGAGAAAGCAGGAGTGTGTGCAGTCAGGGTCAACGACCCCTTGGCGAACAGGAACTCATCCGACCTTCAGAGAAGCATCAGACCTGATGAGGAAGTGAGCAGAGGTGACACACATTGTCTGTGTCTTCAACACACATACACAGCGGTTCCTATATTTTAACCTTCAAAGTTTTTGCAAGAAAACAGCACAGCAGCGTAATTAACGGTTTGAACACTTTAAGCACACATGCGCACTCACACCTAAACTGTCTCACACACGCAGACACTTGTGCATTCTGAGGACACCGAGGCTTCAGCTGGCACCTGGATCAACAGCAGCTCTCATCCCTGTAAAAAGAGAGGAAAACATCACAGAGACAGACTCTGCACAGATCCATAAGGACTATGTCAATGTGTTCTCTGTGGGTGTGTATGTGTGTATAAGTGTAATGTGAGAAAGCTTCACGTGTTTACAGATAATCTGACTCAATTGAGAATTTCCTTACATTTTCTAGACTGGATGGCTGTGTTGTGTGCACGGCCAGCTCAACCGCATTTGCTCCTTTGCTTGGGGATTTCTCAATACTTGCTTACACTACATTCAGTCTGTGACTCACCAGTACACTTTTCTGTGTGTGTGTGTGTCAGACACTTGTTTTGGAAATGTGGCCATCCGTTTCCCTTCATTTAGACAAACTACATGTAGGCGTATTGCAGAGATGCACAAACGTGTCATTTATGTTTCATTTTCATTGTAGTAAGTTTGATCCCTTCTCAGCACTGCAGTGTTTCACTTTCATTCCTATTTGTCAAAGTTCACCCCCTTCTTCTGTTATCCTAAAGTTATCTCACAGATTCATTGCAATAAAGTTATCTCACTAGCCGAGATAGGAGTGTGTGGTTGCAGAAGGTCTTTCTCATTTGTCGCTGCTGCAAAGCTCCCCATTGCCATCTAGTGGAGCTCTGGCGCTTGCCTAAGGATCAGACGTGACTGAGCCCAGTGTGGCCGACGTAAACCCACTTCACCCCAGTGCTCACAAAGCCCACAGCTCTGTTTCCTCACCCTGGAAACAACGGGACATTCTCTCAGCTGTGGGCCACGGCAGAGATGGATCAGAACACAAATAAAGAAAGGACGAGAGGGGCGAGGGAGGATTGTTTGGTGTGAAAGCCTGCTGAGCTTATTGAGGAATGTGGAATTATGAAAATGGCTTTTTTGATTATTTGATATCTGAAGTATGTGTTTCTTTTTCCTCCGAGTTCATTTCTCATCTCTTGCCCCCCCCCCTCTCTCCCCATGCTTTCGCTATGTCTGTCAGTGGATGTCGGAGCTCTGGACCCGGAGGGGGATACCCGTCCATCGGCCCTCGGCAGGCTCAGCCACACTGCGTCTCTGAAGAGAGGGAGCAGCCTGCGAACACCTCGACCCAGCAGTGAGTACCACAATCATATTACAACTCACCCACACACTCAGTGCCTGAGAGGGGCTTCCCTGTCTGAGCCTCACTCTGACTGTGCATTTGTTTGTTTGTGTGTGTAACACTTTTTTGCCACATGTACAGTGCTTAGGGGAATCACAGTGTATAACAGGCATGTGAAAGGAAACTGCAGTGTGTCTCCTTACATCAGGCAGTACAGTAAAAATACAAACAAAAAACAAACAACTGGAGCCTGGTGTGCCTGGAAGTTAGATATTTTGTTCTGTGATTCTTTGAATCACTGAAGCACTCTGACATGTCAAGTCAGTGCAGTTTGCTATCTCATCCTTTAAGTCCCCCATCAACTTCTAGTACAGCAGTATTGTGTGTCAGTGGGTTTGTGTAATACACTATGTGTGTGTCTTTGTTCCAGCCTGGCGCTTTGAAACCCCACAGCAGGTGCAGTTTGTGGAGAAGCTGTCAGATGTGGTGATTGGTCAGTTACCCAACTTCTGGAAGCTTTGGATCTCTTATGTTAATGGAAGTCTTTTTAGTGAGGTAAATACCTGAGAAGCTTTTACTGACAAGAAAAAATAGAAAAATACTGCATATAACACACTTGAACAGATGGGTTCACCCTAATCACAAAAACATTTTTCCTGTGGTATCCCTTTTATATATATATATATATATATATATATATATATATATATATATATATATATATATAGCTATTCATATAGTTTGATGTCCTTCTCTAAGATTACTTCCTCCACCTCAAAACGACGTTAAAACATGATTTATAGGACTCTATGGTTCTCTGTGGGATGCTTTAACAAAAATCCTACATTTTTCATGTTAAAAAGCTGTAAAGGTTTTATTTCTGCAGGGTTTGATATGAATGGTAAAATTATGAACATTATAATTGAAAGTCATTGATTTGGGGCGTCCTAGTGGTTAAGACGCCTATCATAATTCAATTTCGCAGCTTCGATTCTGGCAGGGGACCTTTTATTGCTCGTCATAACCCTCTGTCTCCCTTGATGTTTCCTGTCTGCATCTACTCTTTCAACTATAGAATGAAGGCAAAACAAAACAAATTATTTAAAAAGTTATTGTCAAAACAAAATCTGGAAGGCTGGATGCCTTGTTTCAAAATGCAGAAAATCTTAAACAATAGTGTTTCTTGTTTTTGTTTTTTTCCCTGCAGACTGGAGAGAAATCTGGGCAGGTGGAAAAATCCAAGAAGAATGCCAGACAGAAACAGAATGACTTTAAAGTATGCTTCATTGTGTCTGTTAAACAGACCAGGTTTATTTTTAGAGTCTTACTCACCACTGTTGTTTTTAAAATCAATGCCACCCAAAGCTGTGTTTTGCACGATTGCTGTGTGTTTCATAGAAAATGATTGAGGAGATGACCCATCGGCTGGTGAAGCTTGTTCGGGGGGCTCTTCTCCCCACCACTCTGCCACAGGCGGAGCTGAGTCTTTACGGAGGCTGGGAGAACAAGACGGAGCTCACTGGAGCCTGGCTTACACAAATCATACACACCGTCAGGTTCTCACACTGATTGTTTGAACATGTGCAGTTCTGACATGGTTATATGCAGGAATTTTGAACTTGATGCCTGCCATACCATTAATGACCCCCCCGGTTGCCTCTCTTGTCTCTCGTCCAGGGGTTGTCACGAGGCTCTGTCGGCTCTGGAGATCCCAAATGATTTGCTGCAGGTGATCCAGGATCTGCTGCTGGAGTTGAGAGTTCACTGCCTCATAGTGACTCTGCTGCACACTACAGAAGGTGAGGGATGACTCTGTGAGCAGGAACAGTAATAGATGGAAGAGGGTATAAGAAGATATAAGGGTATAAGACGAAGTTTCTAAAGATGTCCCCAGGCACATGTTATGTTATGAACAAAATGCTGATAAACTGCTGATTGTGCACCAAAGTCATCTTAGTTGGTAAAATATACTTAAACCTTACATGAAAACTATATAATTTGTGCTGCGAATTATATTTTTAAAATCCTGTTTTCACCTGGATTTTGGTATATTAGATTTTTAGTTCAAATTCTAAACTAAGCTGTTTTACGATAAGTATGTACACTGGGAAACTAAGTATCAGTGTTAAATACAGAAAACAGTCAGTATGCATACAATACTAAAAAAAAAACACTTGATTTTTGAGTATGCTCCAGGAAGATCTTGGTAAACAAATAAATTAAATATTAAATATTAAATCTTTAGAAACACGTAGCTTTCTCTTAAAGTGTCGTTGTCTGTGTCATTCTGAAGTCGCAGCTTGATTGGCGTCCGTTAGTGCAGGTATTGTATCATTTCCTGTTAGCAGAAAATGGTAAAGTACATTGGTTTCTTGTGTACTAACTCCAAAACTGTGTACTACAACAATTAGTAGTAGTAGTAGTAGTAGTATATAGTACGTACTATATACAAGTAATATGTCGTATGGAATTGGGACACAGTAACAAATCAAAAAAAAAAAAACTGAAGATATATAATAAAGCCATTCTTTTGTGCAAACCCAACACAGACAGTAAAGACATACATACATATCTGGTTTTGCTGCATTCCTTCATTGAGTATTTGGCGGTCAGTGTCCTCAACTGTCACCTTTTACCTCATTCAGCTTCCAGGGTAGTAATGGAGAAAGTGTTATGAGACTAAAACCAGACATGCTCAGTTTCACTTGTGGTTAGGCATGGTCATTTTGAGAAAGAGAGACTGGTTTTCACTTAACTTTCTGCCACACACATCAAATTGTGGTCTCAACAGAAAGAGTTTGATTTTATATCATGTTGTGGTTTTCCCTTAGAAACCCTTAATTCTGTTTATATTCATATTCATTTGCAAAGACCCTTTATGAAAGTGATAACACTTTTTGTCTGTGAGTTCAATAAACTGTTGAGAGGTTTCAAGTAATTGCCCTTTCGATTCGTATTTGTGCTTTTTACACGCTCAGACGTCAAGAGGCTCGCTGAGAAGGAGGACTGGGTTGTAGATAATGAGGGAATCACCAGCCTGGTAAGGATGTGTTATTGCATCAAGCAGTACATCATATCATAATGAGAAATGATAGACATACTTCAGCAAATTGTCACTCACATGTCAGATATGCACTCAAAGATACACGCAAATATTCAAAAACAAGAAAGAAATGAGCTTTTGCTAACATTGGTATCTTCTGTATTGTAGAGCATTCCCTCTGACCATTAAAGATACAGTATAATGTGTCTCTGTTTTTGTTTTTGTCACTTTCTTCACCCGTAATGTGTTTGCATCCCTGCTGAGGCTGCCGACCCAATACAATGCAGTTAGATATTGCAGATATTTTCAGGAGCCAGTTTCTGTGATCTATGTGTTCTCTTCCTCGTGTTTTTTGCAGCCGTCACAGTTTGAACAGTGCATGGTCCAGATGCTGCAGTCACTCAAAGAGCCCCTGGAGATCAAACCTGGAGAAATCAATGTGAGATAATCATCAATGCAAATACAGAAACTAGAGTAGCAGAAGTATTCGTAGGATGATCACAATCACTACTTTGGTCTCCTCGAATTTACTTATTGGTTCCACAATCATGCAGTCCTGTAAAGCAATTGTATGAGATTGTGCTTAATAAACTTTTGGGAATAAACACAACATATGACATTAAAAACACACAAAACATAGAATACCACAACCTCTGATTTTAAGTAACTTGAACAGGATAGTAAGGCTTTTCTGGTGTTGTTTCACTGTCTTTTCTTCAGGTGCTGCAGTTGGACCAGGTCCAGGACCAGGCCACAGAGCTGAGTGTGAGCATCATGAAGGTAAGATCTGTCAGCCTGCAGCCAAAATGTCAGATGTGGTTACATTATGGATGTTTTTAAGAACACACAAAAAACTGCACAACTATTGCACCTTATAGTATATACACTGTCCACCTTGTGTTAGTGTACCTAAGATTTAAATCTGTTGTGAATTGAGCGAGTTTATCATGCAGAGTAAGATATGAGTATGGCTCCTCAGTAGTGTGTTTTTCACATCATACCCGACAAGTGTGTCCATGTGTTCAACTCAGGTTTTCATAAACTGCTTGGAGCAGCTGAGCACTAAAACAGATGGAGACATTGATACATCTCAGTAAGTATTTGGATGACTTTTTTACTTCTTTGATTAAAGTGTTCTTGACTCTGACAACATGTTAAAATCTCTCCTGTGTGTGCAGCAACATTTCAGTGGACATGTCCTCACCAGATCGATTTCCTGGCGTTCAAGAGGGCTTCAGTCCAACATCTGTAAGTGTGATGTGTGTTTTTTATTGTTTCCTTTAAACTGTTTGGGGTTAATACACCTGAAATGGCGTGGGCTCTCTCCTTTACATAACCAGACAAACACGTGTCTAACTCATTCAAACCACTAAATGTTATCAGGCTGTTTCCTGGTTGTGGACAAGAAGCAGATACGTCCTCATTTCCTGTAACTTGTTTGAGATGTTAGTGGAGGGGGTTAAGCGCAGGGGAGGAGGAGGATGAGGAGGAGGAAGAGCAGGGCGTAGAGTGCTTCTGGTAAAGGGAAATGGAGCAAGGTGCAGATGGGGTTTGCCCAAATATGTGTAGCAGGGGTTAGGCAGCCAGACTCAAGTGAGTGCAGCTGACCAGAGTTGCTGGTGTCACTCATGATTTAAGCTCTAGTGTTTGGCAAGTTGGCAAGCTCGAAAACCACCACATACAAACGTGGACGGTCCCTGGCTGCCATTACTAGATAGATATCAGTTTACTTCAACCCACTGAAGTCTCTTCTCTTGTCTTTAGGTCTGCAGTCTTGGTTAGATCGAGTGTGAAAAACAAATTGCTGCCAATGACGACATCATTTGTGGTTGTCAAAGTGTAGGCTAACCATTCTGTCATCGCTCATACATATTAGGAAAATGCGGTCAAGTTAGAAAAGTGAGGACACTTTTTGAAAGGCAGAACATTTTAGGAGATTAGGAATTTTTTTGGAAAATTAGGACATTTTTACAAAGGACATTTTAGGAAAAGGGGGAGTGTGTTAGGAAAGGGAGGACATTTTGAGAAACTGAGATGTTTTGCTAAGTGAGAAGATTTTGCCAAGTAATGGAATTTTATGACATGAGGACATTTTAGAAAAATTTGAATATTTCTTGGAGAGTGAGGACATTTTTTGGAAAGTGAGGACATTTTTAGAGAAAGTGAGGACATTTTTGGAAAGCAAAGACATATTAGAAAATGAGGACAAGTTTGAAAAGTGAAGACACTTGGAAAGGGATAACATTTTGAGAAACTGAGGGCAAAGTGAGGAAATTTTAGGAAAGTGGGGACGTTTTCGGAAACTGTGGACATCAATTTTGGAGGTACGGCAACTGTGGAAAGTGAGGACACGTAGAAAAGAGAGGACAATTTTGGAGAGTGAAGACATTTTAGAAAATTGATGAACTGTGGAAAGGGAGGACATGTAGAAAAACAAGGACATTTTTGGAAAGTGAGAACATTTTAGTGAAATTAGGCCATTCAAGTGAAGTGTGGACAATTTTGAAAAGTGAGGACATTTTGGACAGGGAGAACATTTTTGGAAAGGGAGAACATTTTTGGAAAGTGGAGTTATTTAGTTAAGTGAGGACATTTAGAAATTGAGGATATTTCAGGAAAGACATTTTGGAAACGGAGCACATTTTAGGAAAATGATGACATTTCGTCCGGTCCTCACTTCTTCAAAGGGCTGTTCAAAGGTTAAGACTTTATTTAAGGGTTAAGGTTAGACCTAGTTTAAAGTTAGACCTAGGTTAAACTTAGGGTAAGGTTTGGGCATCTCGTTGTGATGGTTAAGGTCAGGGGCTAAGGAATGCATTATGTCTTTGAGTGGCCTCACAAGTCTAAAAGTATAAACATGTGTTTCTTGTGTGTATAGGAGCAGCGTCTACTGATCATCCTCAGTAACTGCCAATACCTGGAGAGACGCACCTTCCTGAACCTGGCCGATCACTTTGAGAAACACTGCTTCACAGGGACCGAGAAGATCACACGGGTCAGTGTAACACTCCATTAACTACCGTTTCATAATTTGCAGCTGTGTTTTTGAAATAACTGTAAGGACTTAAGATGAAGGAAGGGGTACTCAGCTCTGTCTCATACTGTTGATGAGAAGTGGGTTGTGTAAAAACAAAGCCGATGAGAGATGCTGAATGTCCCTTACTCCATTCTGAGCAGAGATATGACTCTTTTCTTTAAAAAAGGTCATTGTCTTGGAAGCTCTGTTCCACATTTGCACTCCTTTCTCTTCTTCACACATACACACAGACATGCACTCACTCACACAACTGCACACAATGACTAATGGCTGAATCACAAAGCAAAGAAGTGTTCGGTTGGTTTTCCTGTAAAAACCGGTGAACATCATTTTCTTTGAAAGATCGATTTAGACTTTTACTTATCTTGTCTTTTTAATATTTAGAGAGCAAGTTACGGGTGACAGATTGTCTAGATTTTAATCTTAAATATTAACATAGCTGAAAAATAAGAATTCCCCTCCAATGCATCTACCATACAGCTGCTCCACTGTATGGCACAGCTGTACCATTAACACATTTATTTATCATTTGACTTTCATTGGAAACATATATTGATGACATTATCATGACTTGACAAAATTCTGTTGGCCACATAAATAATTCCAAGCACATAAATATGTTGATTAAACAAATTAAAACAAAACAAAAACAGTCAATGAAGTTTTTGTTTTACACATTTGAGGACTTGCTAAAGTAAGGCATAAGAGTGGGACATGGTTTATTACATTCATTGAGCATCATTTTATTAGTTCTATATGTTATGTTGCTTGTCATATTGCCAGTGCTGGAATGCTTGATTGATTAGTCAACCGACAGAAAACCGTTTACTGTAAGTCGTTTATCAAGGAAAGATGCCAAAACATTTTCTGTTTCCAGCTTCTGTTTTGTATCTTTGTAAATGAATATCTTTGGGATTTTGCAGTGTTGGTCAGACAAAACATGCAATTTGAAAATGACTTGAGACTTGATGTGATGGGCATTTTACATCATTTTCTGACATTTGGCTGTGGCTCAGGAGGTCGTCCATTAATCCTCCATTAATGGTGGGGTTGGTGGTTTGAGCCTCGGCTCCTCGTGTCCACACGGCAAAGTTTCCGTGAGTCAGACACTGAAACCCGGCCGCCATTGTGGCGTGAGTGTGTGTGAGTGAATAGGTGATTGAGAGGAAATTGTAAAGCTCTTTGTCTGCTGAGGTAGAAAATCACTGTGTAAGTGCAGTCTTTACCATTTACCACCAGTCAATAGTTGCAACCAATATCATGATCTATATAACTACTGGAAATATACTCTTATTTCTATCATGATATTGGTTTAATCCTGTCGCCCAGCCATACATATACAAATGTGCATTAGTGGATTTCAGAATCTAAGTATGTTGACACACACACAACGCTTTTGGCTCCGGTTGTCAGAAGCTCTCACGATACAAATATAGACATGCAACTAAAGAGAGACCGCAAAGCTAAACAACAATAAGTAGATGGAGATGGATTATGTGTGTCTATTGATTGGTGGATGTATTTGTACAGTATTACAGCCTGCTTAGACTTAGAAGTGACAATAAAAAAGATATTGTGTACTTTTTGTCTTAATTTTGTTGTGGTAACATTACGTGTCCTTGACATGCCAGGTGAGTGTGGACGCTGTACGAGAGCTGGATAGAAAACTCTTTGAGGCCTACATTGAGAAACGAGCTGACCCGATTGCAGGCTCTCTGGAGCCCGGCATCTACGCTGGATACTTTGACTGGAGAGACTGCCAAACACCTACAGGTACTATACAGCACAGCCTCTCTGGAAGCATGCTCAGTGAAAGGTTCTCAGTCTGTACGCTCCCCTTGTGGGGAAATCACCCGTGGCAACCACTAACTGACTCCAGTAATCTCAGAAATTAGCCCCTCACAGTCCTGTGGGATGGGAACTCAACATGTCTGATCTGATCTGTGTTGTTGTGGTTCTTGCGTGTCATTTTTAAAGTGCGGCTCTTTGATGACTTACTGTAAACACCACTGAGATCATTGTATTGGTCCCCCTAAAACTCTTATGGCCTTTGTGTTGCTGTGGGTGTGCAGCGATGTGTGTGTTCATGAGTTGAGTTTGACTTTTTGCTCACCAGATGCACTCCTAACACAGGTGAAACTTAAATGTGTATATGTGGTTTACCTTAGCACAGGATGTGAAGCAACATGTCAGAATGTGTGTGAGAGCACGGGTGAATTTTCAAATGGGCAGCAGCTTATTTCACGGTTTTAAAAGGCAGTATTGATCGAAAGCTGGGCCTTGCACAGGTTTGTTCCTGCCGGTGTGAGTTGGTGTGTTTGGGCTGCATGTGAAAGAGGAACATTTTGGACACAAAACCACAGGTCTAGGATATGATACTTTCGCTTGTTGCACTTTTTGTGTGGGAAAATCCAGTTTCAGTACTTTCAGTCTGTTGTTGCCTTTGGTTGTTTCACTGTTAGAGTTTATTAAATGTAAGATTTCAAACTTCCAAGCCACACATTCACTATGGTCTCTCCTGTCTCTTTTTCTTCTCACAGAACAATGTAAAGTAAAAATAATATTGTTTATAATGAAATATTCTTGCATAGCCACACTTCCAGCTCCATCTATATGGTATATTTAGATTTTTGGGTGCAGTTTTGTTATTACTCTTTTTAGAGTCAAACAATGAATAGTCATCTTAGTCATATTTCTAGCACAAATGACATTGGTCCACATAAATTATTAATCACTGAAACTATGGAGATTTCACTGAACAGCCACTTCACACATTCACCATTTATCATTATATATCATATATATACAGTTGGCTTAAATAAAACATGATGACAGGATTCTGGTGTGGGCAGAGCTGTGCCTCTTAAAGGGACAGTTCACCCCAAAATCAAAAATACATATTTTTCCTCTTACCTGTAGTGCTTTTTATCCATCTAGATTGTTTTGATGTGAGTTGCTGAGTTTTGGAGATATCAGCTGTAGAGATATCTGCATTTTTTTTTTTAATATAATGGGACTATACTACCTTCGCCCATTGTTTCCCGTACAGGTCCGCACACCAGCGGCTCAGGGTACACCACTGTCCTATTTCACATTACATGCCTGAGATTGGCACATCCCAGCTACTGTACCTTGACTATTTCTTCTGTCTGTATTACGCATCCAGTGTGTGCTCTGGGCATCAATTGACATTGTCAGATAACGCAACACTTTGAGATGCAGCTGGTGTGCGAGGCACTCAGTCAGACCTGCCTGTAGATCCACACATTCTCCCCAACGACTGACTGACCGACTGTTTAAGTCTGAGGTGTATCTGAAATTTTTAAATACTATTTGTTTCCATTTAGCGCTCTTAGCATCTCATCGTCCCGTCTATCTGGATTTCTGTTCATGTCGTGCCTTCTTCTCCACTCAGGTGTAAGGAACTACCTGAAGGAAGCTCTGGTCAACATCATCACAGTTCATGCTGAGGTACAAACAACCTGCACACTTCTTACACACCTTCAACACTTCGCTTGTTCTTTGGACTTGTCCTTTTATCAAACCCTGCGTTTTGTCTCCTCACCCTCTGTCTTATCTTTTTACAACTTTCTCTGTCTCAGGTCTTCACAGTCTCAAAGGACCTGGTACCTCGGGTTTTGTCTAAAATTGTTGAGTCAGTTGCGGACGAGATGTGTCGTCTTATGCAATGTGTGTCCTCCTTCAGCAAAAATGGAGCCCTGCAGGTACGCACTGACACCCACACACAGAGCTATAGAGCAGTTAATCGCTCTTAGTAAGACCCTGACTCATAAGTCGACCCCCACACTTGTCGGGGATTCACCTGCCATTTCTGATAATGCCATATTTCAGTTCAAGCTACTAACTGCTGACAGTTGACGATGTTCATTTGATTTCATCTGCACTGTTGCCCCCTCGCATCGTCCTCAGGCTCGACTTGAACTCTGTGCTCTGAGAGATGCCATAGCTGCATTCCTAAACACTGAAAGCAAGTAAGTGCAGCAAACACACACAGTGGCACAGACAGGAACTCACATATGTGCCCAGTGATTTATGGTAGCAAATGTCACAAACATAAATCTTAGCAGTCGCACATCCCTCACTACAATCCCTATTTATGTTACTTGGTGGGTTATGGAAAGGAAGTGAAAGTAATCTGGTTCTGCTGTGTGCACGCACTGTGGTGTGCGCGCATGTGTGTACATGTATGTATGTGTTCATGTGGGGAGTTCAGTGTGCATGCCTGGACACACCCACAGACTTATTCTGAAGTGTATTTTCTGGTTTCCAGTGTTAATAAATATGTTTTTTTTAAATAAAGTTTTAACTGAGCGTCTCGTTTCTAGTGCCAGTTTCAAACTGGCTTTGGACGCCCTTCCTCAGCTACACAGCGGAGCTGATAAGAAGTGAGTATCATACTGGTCCATGTTACTAATAAAAGTGATTGTGACCTTTGGGTGTTTGCTTCATGCTTTAAAGATTAATTTCACATGATCCGTGTTTGTTTTTATCTCTTCCGCCAGGTTATTGGAAGAGCTGTTGAACAAGTTTAAAAGCAGCATGCAGCTCCAGCTCACCTGCTTCCAGCCCTCCTGCATCCAGCCTGTAAAGAGATAAACCCATTCCACTCTATCTACCACTACACTGCACTCTCTTTGATTCTTCCGTATGTGCAGTCAGCTAAGGAACTTTATCTTTTCAGTTATCACTTTTTTCAGTGTCACTTTCAATTTCTGCTTCACTAGATTGGACACAAACGTCTGTTCGTCTTATCTCAAAGAAACTAAATGAGTTGATTTCATTGTTACTGTGGAGGACAGTCCCAGTCATGTTGGTTATGCTAATCACATAGAGCCACTCATGTAGCTATCAGACAGTGTGCAAATGGCTTACTGGCTTGTTCCAAGAAAGTCAGCAGTAGGATGAAGGCTGTGACCAAGCTGGAGTCTCCACTGTCTCTGCTCAGACTGAATGTGTCCTAATCATTTGGAGAATGTGTTGAAGATTTAAAGTTGCTGTTGATGCTTTGTACTGTTCCGTCTCTATTGCCCAATAAAGTAAGAAAATGTACCGTTAAAGTGGTATGTTGTCATTTGGTTCTTTTGTAAAAACAACAACAATTTCAACTCAAGGTCCACTTACTTAGTTGTTCAGGTGCTTCTGACCATATCACATATTCTTCATCAGCAGATCAGGTTTGCTTAGTTGTCATGGAACTGAAAGTGTTAAATCTTTCCATTATTCTGAGCACTTTTTTAGGATTTCTTGTCCGTGTTGGTATAAAAGTTGAGCTTGACAGGTCATTTTTGGTTTGACATGTTTTCAGCAATGATTGGTGACCATCTGAGACTTGCTGCACTGTACATAAATTGTAAGTTTAAGTTTCTTCAGACAGTTACTTCATTTAAAGTAGTTCTTCATTTATTATATTTTCGTAATTTTCAAGGTATAATGCGGGATCTGCTGTTTATCTTTTATAGTTAGAGAACACTCAGAGAGTGCTTAACCCTGCAAAGGCCACTCATGCCTCAGCATGGTGGATCTAGACCTGCACCAAAATCTACATATAGTAGAGATAGACAATAATGCTGATTGACTGATCGCTGCTATGATTTTTTGGAGAACAAGTCCTTTGAAATGGCAAATTTTGCTTTTATGCGTCACTATTCAAGAGTTATGAGTCCAAATGTAAAGCGCTTTACAGAAGGCCACATGGTGGTGTTATCCACACCAAAAATAAAGTACCTGCTCTTTG
This sequence comes from Siniperca chuatsi, assembly GCF_020085105.1. NCBI lineage: Eukaryota > Metazoa > Chordata > Actinopteri > Centrarchiformes > Sinipercidae > Siniperca > Siniperca chuatsi. The sequence goes on along the minus strand of NC_058047.1, from coordinate 3,731,824 downwards.
GCCCATGGCCTAAATTTCCACCAAATCTTGCTAAAATCTGTTTAGTAGTGAGTCATCAATATCCTGCTAACTAACTGACACATGAAACAGAGAACCTCGTCTCTTTGGTGGAGGTAAATAACAATGTGATCTCACGTTAGTCTCTCCTTATTCCGGTACAGTCTGTTGTCCTTTGGTTATCAAAACAAATTCTGTATTATTACATTAATGTGTTCTGTTTTTTTTTTATAAGTTATGAGTACAAAAATGTAACTACAAATGGTATGGTATTGCTAAATGATTATTGTATATCTTGTATCAGGGTACATTACCCAGCCTGAAATTCATCAAATGCAACCTTGAATTTAAATAATACAAATGACATATTTGGTGTTGTATTGGATTATGTTGTATTGTAACGCTTTCTTAAAAAATAAAATCTTGTTATTCGTCCACATACAAGTATACAGTTCAACGAAATGTTTCTCTCTGGGGTCAAAGTGCAAAAAAAGTATAACCTGCATGTTCCATCAATACAGACCTAAGTAAACTTCACATAATGTATTAATACTCCCTGTATGTACCTCCTTGTACATACAGAGAAGTCCCTCTCTGATACAGTCTCAAAGAATGAATATTAAAATGTAGTGTTGCACTGGAGATAACATTGTACTGGTGTTACTGATATTGTGGCCAACCCTGACAAATATCTGCAAAATGATCACTTATGAGTGTTGCCATCTAGTCTTTAACCTTGTCTACAGATCCATCAACTGTTTTGCGTTAGTGCATATTTGCAGACAGTTGGTCTGTGTGCATCATGGTTCAAAGCAGCGGGTTTAGCTATTCATCTCTGGAGCTCCAGCTCACCAGTTCAGTCATGCTGTCTGGCATGTCAGCATCTAGCTCTCTGGGAGGAGAGTGAGTACAGGGCGTATGCAGGGCGGGGACGAGTTAGGCCGTTATTCGGGGCAGCAAACAGAAGAGGCTGTAATTGGATCGCAGAGGAAGATGGTGACAACAGAAAGTGTGATTATGGTCTGAGGTGTAGGGACTTACGAAGCGAGCGGTACGGTTGTGACAGGTCTAGTCATTGTGGCAGAGGAGACAGACAGCGACACACCCACAGCTCACAAGAAAGTTTGACAAGACATGAGGAGGTTATCTGAGGACAATGTGGAAATGCTGTTGTGTTGTAGCAGGAGTTGACCCATTCAATCTCAACTGTTAAATGTACAAGCTACACCTGTACGTTTCAGTTATCTTTTGGCCGCAACTTTCTGTTATTGTCTACATTCATGAACCTCAGACCTTTTGCTCTGTATTGGTTTCCCATCTACATTTAGGGGAAAGCCATGCAGGGCAGGCAGGAGTTATTTTGATTCTCTGTGTTCTAAACTTAGCTCTCTGTCCTCCCACAGATTCATTCACAAAATAAGTTCAAAGCCTAAAGCCCTATCCGCTCTCCGCTAGCTCTCTGTTTACAGTAACAGAGGTGAGAAGGGGGAGTTTTTTGTTATTTTTATTCGCCAGTACTCTGTTCCATTCAGGAGACAAGATGACAAGACCTGCAAAACACATTTAGACTTTGATCTGACATTTCTTCACCGTGAGTGAGTAATCAAAAGGATGGAGAAATCTGACACATCTGAGAAAATTTCGATTGAGCTCGCCTTGACTGTGGAGCAGAGTAAGCTTTGCTGTTTTTGTAACAGTTGTATTCATGCAGCTGGACTTAGAAGTTAACAAGATCAGCAAGTAACATACACAGAATTTACACTGGAAATTTGACAGGGTCACTTTAACCTCCCTATTTAGTATTTATAAGCACTACATAAACTTTTAATAAATGGTTTATAAAACACTATAATGTAGATGTAAGCAGATATGAGGACATTTGTAAGTGTTTATTATTGTACAGTATTTGTCAGCAATTGTAACTTCTCTTCATAGGAGTTAGACATATATTATTGCAGCTGTATTTCACTATATTGTCATTCATTATCTGTTATACACCAGCATCCGCTTATGATTACCCATAGGACAAGTTATAGTTGTTAACAAATACATTAATAAACACTTAAATCTTACAACTTCATTAAACTTTGTTATAAACTATTTATGATATGATGTGTTTATATAGTGCTTATAAATGCTAAAAAGAAGGTGGTGTTAAATTAAAGTGTTGACCTTTCATGCTATCAGGCAATAATTGTTGAACTATGTGAACAGCATCGTGACATCAAAACTTATTTCAGGTATAATTTTGATACGCTATTGTAGTCATTTTGATAATCTTACCTGATAAAATGTAACAATTATTGATCAATTCTGAATGGATAAAGTCAATATCTGACTGAAATTTACAAAAACATGTTTTTACTTGAGGTAACAGGTGAGGTTCAAGGACCCACGTGGTGTAGAAAAACTGCAAGGCTTTTGATAATGTTTTCCACATCTGAGTAAAAGTCATTTAGGTCGTCTCTTTCAGTGACTTTAAACAATGTAATGTTCCACAGAAGCTCAGGACAGTTACTGATGTTTTTTTCAGACATCAGCAAGCATCACAGTAACCTTTAAACTCCACTAGTTGAAACTTTACACATATGTGCTTCAATAAATTTAAGCTTTAAAATATCTGTATCCATATAATTTCCAATAATGGTTATTGGCAGAAATGTCATTCTTAAATTCTTTGTGTTTAAAGGATAAGGTTCTATATTTAAAATATTCTTCCATATTTCTTATTGTCAACAAATCCCACGAAAAGACCCAAACCAACTATGTGTTAGTTTGTCTCTCAATACTTTCTGACTTCCCCACCCTGTCTGTGGCTCTAGTGAGTATTTCCGGCAGCAGGTGTAGTGTAGTTTTTGGACAACAGTGGAGCTCTGTGGCACAGAGTTACTCTCTTGGGGTAATTTTGGTCAGCCGGCCACTCCACCACTGTTCCATGTTTTCGCCATTTGTGGATAATGGCTCTCACTGTGGTTCGCTGGAGTCCCAAAGCTTTAGAAATGGCTTAATAACCTTTTCCAGACTGACAGATCTCAATTACTTTATTTCTCATTTGTTCCTGAATTTCTTTGGATCTTGGCATGATGTCTAGCATTTTAAGATCTTTTGGTCTACTTCACTTTTTCAGGCAGGTCCTATTTAAGTGATTTCTTGATTTAGAACAGGTGTGGCAGTAATCAGGCCTGGGTGTGGCTAGAGAAATTGAACTCAGGTGTGATAAACCACAGTTATGTTTTAACAGGTGGGGCAATCACTATTTCACACAGGGCCATGTAGGTTTGGATTTTGTTTTCACTTAATAATAACAACCTTCATTTTAAAAACTGCATTTTGTGTTTACTTGTGTTATCTTTGACTAATATTTAAATTTATTTGATGATCTGAAACATTAAAGTGTGACAAACATGCAAAAAAAAAAAGAAATCAGGAAGGGCGGGGGGGCAAACACTTTTTCACACCACTGTATATCAAGCTTTGGATACACACACAATACTTATTAATCAATTCATTGTTGGTTTTGGTCTTTAGATGGGATTTGTTGACAAAAAGAATATCACCAGACTGGGGCTTTTAACAGACAGTATATTTGCTGTTTCTAGTGTGTGTATTAATAAAGCATGCACCATAGTACTGAAATGCTCAGATACTTAATCGATGAGTCGATTGACGTAAGATTAATCCATAGCAATTTCAGTAATCAATCATTTCAGGTCATTTAGTAAACAAAAATACAACAGCATGCAACAAAAATTCAGTAGATCCAGCCTTTAAAATGCGAAGATTCACTGCTTTTCTGTGGTTTACATCGTAAATCTCTTTGAGATTTGGGGGAAAACAAGCAAGTTTGAAGATGTCACCTCAGGCCCTGTGAAGTTGTGATAGTTATCTTTTTTACTATTTTCTTACATTTTATGGACTTAACAATTAATCTGTTAATCAAACCCATAATAAATATATTGATCAATAATGAAAATAATCATTAGTTGAAGCTCTGATGTACTGTTTACAAAGTCTATCAGCTGTGTTAGGAGTCATATTAAACTTTGAAGCTCTCAGCCTGCTGAAAAGCCATTAGGCGATGGATTTCAAAGTAAAATGTCTGAATTGTTTTTCACAAGTAACCTTATCAAGTTATGACATCTTCCTTGCTCTTCTTGTAAATTATTTCATGGCAGTAACAAATGTATTTATGGGTTTTTGTGATTGTTTTCCATGGAAGTGGAAACAACCTCTGATCTCTGAGAAGAAACCAGGAAGGCTTTCTCTCCAGCGCAGCACGGAAAGCGTGGCCAACCTCTTCCTCTTTCTCCTTCTCTCGTGATGTCATCACATTGTTTGTGATAATGAAGTGTTTGATTAACCAGCCTCATCCTGCATCTGAACCACACTTCCTGTTCAGGCACGCACACATAGTACTGACATTACCCGAAGAGCTCACACAGTTATGAACAAAGGTCGTCACTCTTTACGCTTAAGCCATTTATTGGGGTTTTTTTAACAGAAATGTACTCATTCAAGGCAACAACCAAAAAAACCCTCAGAACATTCACTTCAACTCTTTCTCAGATTTGATCTATGACACTTAAATTTAAAAATATATCGTGTAACTGAAATATTTGATACAAAATTGAGTCGAAAAAGCTTATTTAAAATCAGCTCCCTGAGAGTTTCTCACACAAACACAGCCAGGCACAAGACTTCATTCATAATTTATTAAATGGTGGTCATAGTGTCTCCTAGCAACAAAAGATTCAAAATTATTTATAAGAGTTAAATGAGAAAATCCATACCACTCTCAAGTCTGTACAGCAAATATGAAGCTGATGCCAGAAGACGATCAGCTTAGCAGTCTTTATGCTAAGCTAAGCTGCTCATTCCAAAGGTAAAAAATCTGCCTCTGAGCACCTTTAAAGCTCCCATATAACACATTATATCTTGTTAGGTTTTTGTACGGATTAAAAAAGTGGAAAAATGACAATTTGCTCTGAGCATTCGCCAGGCAAGCAGCAGAGTCTCAAGGAAATTACTGGTTGTGGCCAAGAAATATTCTGGCTCACAACCTCCACATAAAACAGCGAATTGTCATTTTTACACTTCAGTTTTTGTACAGATTAAACAAACACTATATAACATGTTAAATTGTGAGCTTTAGAGGGGCTGGTGGGCAGATTTTATTACCTTTGGACAGAGCCAGGCTGGCTGTTTCTCCCCCCCCCCCTGCCCTGTTTCCAGTCTTTGTGCTAAGCTAAGCTAACTGCCTGCTGGCTCCAGCTTCATGTTTAGTGTACAGACTTGAGAGTGGTATCGATCTTCTCATCAAGAAAGTGAATAAGCGTATTTCCCAAAATGTCAAACTATCCTGTTAAGGCACTAAAATTCACCACACAGTTTTCTACAGTACAATCACCTAAGCTGTCAGTTTTCTTTGCATAGTCAGTAGGAAAATATTCATGGTGCCCTACAAACACAGTAAGTAAAAAAAAATAACACTGCAACTTCGGTTCCAGCCACACACACACAAACACGTAGAACCCTACAGGGCAAACAGTAACTGTTTCCTTAAATGTCCATCATTTTATGTATAATACTGTCCAGGTTTGTCCTCTTGTCTCAGAGTTTCCTGGTCTCCTGTGTGAAATGTAATAATGTAATTGCTGCATCTTGAAGTTTTCAACAGTCACTTGAACCTACTGAGATCACTCCTGCAGGCTGGTGCTGTGATGATGTGTGATGGCCCTCTGGTAGTCCTCAGAGGTGTTTATGTGGTCTGTGACTCCCGGGTGCTCGTAGCTGCGGTAGTAGTGGCCGCCCATCTGCTGGGCGTAGTACAGGAGCTGCCTGGCAAACAGCGGCTCCACCTGAAACACATGAAGCTCAGAGAGGTCAGTGAAAAGCTTTAAACTGTCACTGTCTGATTTCTACAAGCTCAAATCAGTATCAACATATCAAAACTTACTTTTTAGGCTTTTAAATATTAAGTATGAAAAGTGAAAACAGGATTTGAAAGTGTAAAAATAACACTTTGCTGCTTTGTTCTCATAAGTTTAGCAGTGTTTCATTTAGACATTCAGGGTTTCACAAAAAATCTTCACTTAAAGGTCCATTTAGCTTTTTCTAGAGCTTTCAACTGTAACTCGTGGTCTTCCTCCTGTATGGAGTTTGCTCAGTTGTTATGGAGATAGTACGGCACTGTGGAACTTATGTCACGTGATAACAGGCAGATGCACAAACTCCAACCATTGAGGAGGATGGTTAAGGTCCAGTAAGTGGACCTTAAGTAAAGATTTTTTGTCAAAATACTGTTACCAAGGTAAAGAATTTTAAATTCCCATTTTCTGAACACGTCCAGCAGAGATTTGACACACTTGTTTCAGTGCTTAAAGTCTAAACTTTAAGGGGGAAGATCTGAAAAGGGAACTGCAACGGTACTAATGGAACTACCGATAAAAGCCTGAATAATAGATCAGGCCTTCAGATCTTCCCAGGTTGAAACAGTGTCAGAACTCCCATCATCCGAAGCTAAAATAGCAGATTTGATTCTTTTAAAGGGGTCTGCTAAATTAGCCTGATAATCAGACTGATTTGTTCCTTCATTTTCACTTTAAATCACTGAAAATGAATCCCAGATGTGGGCGGCGATTCAGAGGTCTGAAACCAGTGCTGAATCTCTGCAAGACTTGTTCAGAAACTAAATATAAAGTTTTGAAACAGTAAACATTATGATTCTGAAGAAGTTCTGACAGACTTTCAAATCTTAGGGTTTAACTTTCAAATCCTATTTTTCACTTTTCAAAGCACATTTTAAACTTTCCAGACATAACTTTCAACCCAGTAAATAATAAAAAGAAAGCAATCTGAATGTGCATGAAAGTACTATGAGGAGATATGAGGTAGGGCTAATTAAACAGTGCTTTAATATGAGTGCTAGAATTACAGTATGGATAGTCACCTGGACAGTGAGGGTCCGTCTTTGTCTCTGCAGATCCAGACACTCGTCTCCAAAACTCAGCAGGACCTGGAAACGAGGTGGCGGCCGACCATGGAGCCCATAACTCTGGATCTCTGATAGTCAGGAAGGAGACAAGATCAAATCACTGTTAGCTTTGATATCTAAAATACATCTGAACTGTTTAAATTCAAATGAATTCAGAAGAATTTCAATTGAGGTGGCATGACCTTTGGGGTGATTCGAATGGAAAGTCCTGGTCACACCATGTATGCAAATACAATTAGCTGTTAGACTTTTACACAGCTGGGGCTGTCTTAGCATGTGGGCGGGGATGATGTGGCTGTGAAGAAGTCATGTGACTGTCACCTCATCATGAAATACTACTTCAAGAAGTTTGTCTGCCACAGTTGTTAAGTGATATTGACTTTTCAGGGGTTTTGTTTCTCTTAAGTTTTGTTCTTAGATGGCATTTATCCAAAGTGATTTACAGTAAATGAGCTGTCAGTTTTCTCAAAGACAGTTCAGACATGAAAATGTTATTGTATTAGTTATATCAGTATATATTGATGTTTCTTTCCGATATTTTCAGACAAAATTACACGTTTATATGTCATTTCCGGCTACAGTTGCAACTTGGGAAATGGGTTAAAAATCTTTTTTATTGTGCAACATGTGAAAGTGTTGTTAAACAACTGGGGTTTTCAAAGATCGATGGGTATTTCTATTTTGAGCATTTTGGTGCTCTGTGAGTCAAAAGAAATGATAAAACATGAGAGGCACAAACTGGGCCTAGCTTAGCTTTAGCTAGAACAGGGTACTTTTTTTGCGTTACAATGCGTCCCTGTTTAGTGCTGAGACAATTAGTTGATCAGTCAATTGTAGGGCTTGGTATTGAACCCTTTTTTGGTACAGAGCGAAATATGTCAGCATCTGTCAAAGACTGAAAGGTGGCATCAGATGTCTGCTCATATTTGTAGATTTGTTATTCTTTGATCAGACAGTTCCTGATTTAAATAAAAATTTTAGACTATTTTATAGTCAGCTGCTTGTGTTTAAACAACATGAAACATTTCAGAAGTTTGGTCTCTTTTGTTCAATGAATAAAGGGTTTTGTAAAAATATAAAGATGTTTATAGTATTCAAAGTATGGTTTTGGTATCTGTACTGTAACTCCGGTATCATATCAGCACTTGATTTCTAACTTTTGTGTAAGTTTCAGTGAAAGTCCATCAAACTTAAAATACCTCGCACAACTCTTCTCCAGGGTGAGACAGCTGAAAACATGCAGTGAATAAAGCATGGGGTCCTCATTGAGAGGAGTTGTGCAACATGCTTTAATTTTAAAGAAAACGAATCAACAAACATATATGATCATCAGTTGTGTATCATATCACGTTTGCTGGTTCCATCCTCTGAAATGTGAATATCCAGTGTTTAATATCAATATGAATTGAATGTCTCTGGATGAATTGAAGATGTCACCTTGGGCTTTAGGAAATTGTGATGGTGTTTTTCACTACTTTTTGACATTTCATAGACAATCAAAAACAAATCTTCAGATTCAGTTATAATGAAATGAATCGTTAGTTGCAGCCCTTTTCTGCTGTCTCACCTGTAAGGTACTCCTGCGTGTGGAGGAGTCTACAGGTGACCTCTCTCTCCAGTTTGTTGGGCTTGTCTCTGTACTGGGACATTCCTCCCTGCCAGTACACTCTGCTCTGACACAGCCTCTGAGCGTAGAGTCCGTCTGGGCCCATCCACAGTAACACGCCCCTCTCCAGGGTGGACGGGGAACTTGGCGGACACTCCTCTGCCCTCCTCTGGGCTGAGAGACTGTCCACAGGCAGGGGGACCACCTCAGGAACTCCAGGCTGCAGGTAGTGCTTCTCATCTGGGGAGCACGGAGTGATATGGCACCCCTCTGGACTGGAGATGGTCACCTCCTTCACCAGAGCGTCCCGGAAATATACAGACACAAGCATGCGGATGTCTGATTGGAGAAGAGGACACAGGTAGAGGTCACTGAGTATGTTTTCTTCACATTTTCTGATGCATTAATCTTTTCAAATGTGTCTCAGTGTAGTGCTGAACGGTGTTGAGCAGCGTAGTGTGTTGTCTTTGTGAGTTTATCTGCAATGTCACATATTTCAGACAATTACAATTAAGGGAATCATCGATTAGTCAGCCGGCAGAAAAGGACTCAACGAAAGATTTGATAATCGTTCATTTATCAAGCAAAAATGCCGAACCTTTGCTGGTTCAAGCTTCTCTATTTTAAGGATTTGTTCCAACCCTACTGAAGTCCAAAGTGATTTTATGTAATTATTCCATTGTCTACCAAACTACAAATTCGGACGAAGGAGCTGTACTGTAGCATGTTTTTACTTCTAGTTCATTGATCACACATGGACATGCACAGTCTAGCTTTAAACTTGCTCAATTTACCAGTTGTTAGGGCTTCACTTATTTCTTAAGCTATTTAGAGGTGATAGTGTTGTAGCAAAAGAGTTTCCCCTCGGGGATCAATAAAGTATTTCTGAATGTTGCATATACGTTGTAAATGGAGTTGGAGGTTTGAAAGTTGGAAACTTTTTTACATGTGACAAATTATTTTATTGGCCTATATGCTGCTGCATCCTGAGGTTTGTAGATCTCCGGCCAGTAGCAGCAAACGGGTAAACGGTGCACTGAACAAACCTTGAGTAGTCAGTGTATGAATGGTTGCATGAAAGTGATGTGTTAGTACTTGGACTCTCCTGCTTTGGGGGTAAGGATCTGTGTTGTGACTTCAAACTATGAAATGTTTAATTATGCTTCATCAGTCCAGTCAGTGTTTTGAATAGCTAGAAAGCACTAAAATATGTCATCCCTTCAAATTTCATTGAAGTTAGACCAGCCATGTCTGAAGTATCACCACAAAATTTAGACCTTGAACTAAAACTAGTTTAAACTAGTGCCTCTATCAGGGATATTGTATTTTCTCAATGTCAAAACACAGTGCCATCTCTCCCAAGTTGCATTAAAGCTACAATAATTCATTTCTGACCACTAGGGGGCAGTTAATAATCAAATCTAGCTTACAGCTACACAGCCGCCCCCAGGCTTTGGAGCTGGTAGCATACAGTGGGTGTATTGAAACCACAGCCAACGGAGTTGATGCGAACAGTGATTCTGAACCATACAGTAAATGTAAGAATCAAAACTATTTACGATTGATTTTTTTTTTTAACTTTAAATCCAGCACCCTCATTAGATCAATCGGTGTATTTTTCAAGCTTGGCAAAACACTGTGCAGTGGCATTAACCTTCCAAGTTTTCCCAATATCAGAGCATTGTTATCCAAGTCCTCTCTGCAGAATAAATGGATACAGGCTATAATTAGGCTACATACTTTAAAACTTAAATAGATGTCTGTATCTTTAGCTATGTCTTTGTATATGACCATAATCAAAGCACAGTCTTGTACATATGGACTTACATGTGGCATATTATGATATTTCCAGGTGTTTGTACATTATGTAAAGATGTCTTCACTGCTTGGTCTTGATTTATGGCTTTGTTTAAAAGATTCTAGGGCTGAACAAGATCTGAAGCCACACTGAAATCACATCTAATGCTCAGTTGAGGATGTCACCTGGACTAACAGTACCCTCCTCCTCCTGATTTCATAGCGTGCAGAGCAAAAAAGTGAAATGAAAGCGTTTGTTTACCTGAGAGTGCCTCCGCTGATCTGATGCTGGTGTCCATAAAAGGCGAGGGCTGGCTATCAGCAGGACTGTACGAGTAAATTGAGGCTCTGAGCTGATATCCTGCACACACAGAGGAACAGACAAGAGCTCAGTGCAAGCACAGAAAAACATATACATGTGCAATACTTTTAACTGCCGAGGATGCTAATGCTTATAGATGAATATTGAGTACCGTACCATTCTCCATGGACGGGCCCTGCCATGTCAGACTGCGGGGGGGACAGGGACACTGAGTGAAGGGCAGGTCAGGCAGGGAGGCCTGCTCCTGACAGTAATCTCTCCAGCTACATTCTGGTGTGGTCATGTACTGTGGCATCTACAGACAGAGACACAAACAACATGCAAAATTAACATAATCCAACTCCACTGTACTGGACACACCAGGATTCAATGGTAATACATTTTAAAACCTATTAAATATATTGTCATTGTTAGTAATCAGTAAAGTTAATAGTTTACATTCTACCATTACAGACAGCGGCCTTTGTTCAAAGCTGATGGTGATGTGTTAACATTTTACTATATTTAGACAAAAAAATATACAAAAGAATACAATTAAATAAAGGAATTAAAGTAATTTTTTGGTGACAAGTCAAAGATTTGGATGGTTGCATTGAATTTCTGACCGCTGAAGTCAGCATCAGTAAAACTCTGGGATGCAACTCATAAACCTCCACTTGGCATCTGGTTTATAGAGGTCATTCATGCATGGGCAGTATGCTTTCTCATCCACTGTTTCTGTTCACATCCATGCACATCCAGCTTCTCTCTCTCTCTCTCTCTCTCTCTCTCTCTCTCTCTCTCTCTCTCTCTCTCTCTCAGGTCCACCCCACTCATTTGCATGTGTATGAAAAGCACCTGAGTCTGCAGCGTTGGATAGGGGTGCACCTGATAGCTCATTGGACTCAGAGGACTGTCCTCCTGTCGGGGTCCTAAATGCAAGACAGAAAAGAATAAATCTGACATACAAAGCTCTGCACAGAAAAAGTCCACACATGTTGACATCATGCAGCATGACCTTCACGGGTGGTTTGGCTTCTTGACTCTTAAAACCTTTTATTAGCTATACCCAGTGGCCTTTATCAGTCACCAAAGGGGTTTTCAGCGAATTTACAAAACCAGTTCACCATAACAACAACTAACAGGTTCAGTTATCTTCAATACTGTAGGCTTCATGCTGCAATGTCGTTCAACTCATGCTGTGCCAAAAAATCATTTATCATATCATCATATCATTGTTTGATATGTGAGGAGTTTGAGGTGAGACTGACTTTTCTTGGCGCCCTCGGGGATGATGCGGTAGACTTTGTACGGGTCTGAGATGTCCAGCTGGCTTCTCTCCACAAGTTCCTCAAAGTCGTTGCTCTTGTTGAGGGCGCAGCGGAGGCGAGTCTTCCAGGTCGGCGGGTCCGGCTTGTCGATCCCCTCCCGAAACTTGCCTTTAAACAGCGCCCAGGCCTGCAGACAGGTCACCGGCAAAGCTTAGAAAACCTTACTAAAGTTTGGCCGGGGAGGGTGAGACAACCAGTGCTCAAAACGGAACTACTGCATGTATTGCGGAGCCTGCAGAAGTGAGTTTGTCAAGATAGACTTCCTCGCAAGAAAATGAAAGTTTATAGAGCTTATTATTTATGGTATTACAGAGTTACAGAGCTGAAACAATTAGTCGATTAACTGAAAAGTCCATCAACAGAAAATTAATTAGCAACAATTTTCAATTTCTCAAATGTGAAGATTTCCTGTTTTTCTTTAGCCTACATAATATTAAACCGATTAGGCGTATATATAATATTACACTAAAAACATTAAATGCGATATATAGCATTTAGAAGACATTCAAACCTCAAACCGGTAGTCTATGATTGAGTTATTAATCTTGAATAGGTTATACTTTGTGAAAAGCATTATAATGATAAAAAATATATTAACTATTATTTCTCATAGTCTCCCTTTACATCACTTTGAATCTTTGTGAGACGTTAAACGCATTTGAAACGATGGGTTTTGTCGGTTTGTACACATATTTTCTTCCTTTTATTCTGAAAGTCACACTTGTTACTCTGGCTGGATGAACCATCTGGAGGATGCGGGTGTTTTACCTTGAAAAGCGCGGCATCCTCATCCCGGTTGTAGTCCTGTTTCCCGGCGTGTTTCCACGGTATCCTGAAGATGCTCTTCTCGTCGTTTTCCCACACCAGGCCGGGATATTTGCCGCAGTCCACCTGCTCGATCAGCCACTGGCGCAGCTTTCCGTTCCCGCTGCTCCCGGAGCCTCCGTAATCCAACTCTTGGTTCATCTCTGTCCAAACAGACGCATGCAACAACTCCACTGTTAGGTCCTCTAATGCTGTGTGCAATGTGCTGATAAGTGTTTTTTTTTTTAAAGTAGTGTAAGTTTAGCAGAGAAGGATGAGTCTATCCAAGTTTAATAAAACTCACTAAAGGTTAACCCCCTCTGATCTCCCACGCAGACTAACTTGGCCTGAATGTGCGCTTTGGAACCGTATCGAAGTGGTCTTACCTGCGAAACTCGAAACCCGTCAAGTTTTGAAATCAATCAGTCTCAGAAAGCCCTCATCATTACGGCGGGCGCGCTTAAATCCTCCAGCCTATAGCGAGCAGCGGGAGGGCGGAGACACAGCCGGGGATGCTGAGGAGGACGCACCTGCTGCTGCCGCTGCCCGCCCGCCTGCCTGCCTCTCTCCTGCGAAGCTTATCTGCGCACACACAGCGGCCGATCTCCAGTAAGACACCGGGGGAAACCCTGCCGGCACCACTCAGTAGTGTCACACACCCGCACACGTGGAAAATCATGGGACGGAGACGAAAACAATTCTTTGAAATGATAAAGCTTTACGAAAAGCAACGTTAGAGTGGTCCTGCAGTAGAAGCGACGAACAAAACATCAGCACTTTGTTCCCATTGGAAGATTATATAGAACTGCGATACAGGAACAGCCTACCAGATACGATTATTATAAACTGTGTGTCATATTCGCATAGAGAAACCTACCATAAACTGCGTTGTTTAGTGAGCACAATGTCTTACAGTCCATCGAGGTCCCACGGAGTCTCAGAAAGAGGCCTAAATACAAATCTATTTTACGCTCTAAATCAGTCATTCACAACCTTTCTGGCAGTGGTGGAGGACGTGTCCAGATCCTTTACTTACTCAGTAACAAATTAGACAAAAAGCAAATTGTGGTCAAAGTTAGTAAAGTGCTCACGTTATTCAGCCTGCAGTATTGGCTCCTTTCAGTGTTGTAATAAAGCATGTATAGGCTAATACATTGCTTGATTATCATAACTGATGCATTAACCTATGAAACATTGTAATAGTGGAGCAGGTCGAGGTGGAGCTCATTTGAACTATTTAATACACTATTGGGTAGTTTAATCTCTGCAGCATATGTTTTTAATATAGCATCTAAATCTCTAAAGTCACTTTTAACTGCAGCTGTCAGATGAATGTAGTGGAACATAAAATCTCCCTGTGAAAAGTAGTGAAGTAGAAGTAGGCAATAACATGGAGATGTAAGCACAAGTACCAGTATTTACCTGTAATTTAAATTGTGCTGAGGTATAATAATTATCAGCAACAAAAGTACTTAAAATATGAAAAGTAACTTATTATGCAGAATGTCCCCTGTCAGTGTTATAGTATTATATGATTGGATCATTGATACATTAACATGTAAACTGTAATATTGTACCAAAACTTAATAAAATGTTTGATAACAATAACCCCAACATTAAGAGATACTTCAGTACTACATCATCTTCTCAAATATAACGGCAGCTAAAACCAACATCAACATTAATATTCTGCTTCCACATTAATGCATCAGGATTTTAAATGCTGGACGTTTACTTGTAATTGAGTATTTTTACATTCTGGTAATGCTACTTTTACTTGAGGAAGGATGCTATACTATAAATAGTATAATATATAATATATATATATAAAGGATAAATACTTCCTCCACCACTGCCCCGCTGTGAGCAGTTCAACCAAAGACTGATTTTTTTCCTTGTTTTGTTTGAATATTTTCTAAAAGGCTTGAAATGCCTAAAATTATCCAGCAATTCACAAGGAACTCTAAACATATTAACATTGTGTGTAGCAGTAATATGTTTTTGGGCCCCAGGATGGGAACCGCTGCTCTAAATAGATAAAGAAATACTCACTTGATGAATTAAGTCTCAGGTTAATGGATATTTAATTAAATAAAATGCAAATTTACACAACAGTAAATTACTGTTAATCCTTCTTTTTTACAATACAAACAAAAATAAACATCAATTAAGGAAGAAAACAGCGTAAATAAATAAATACTGCTTCTGATACTGTTTTACTGGAAGATACAGTGTTCTTCAGCTTCCGAACTGTCCATAGAAAGTAATACTCATATTTCAAGTAGAAGACACAGCATAACATAACTGACAGGGGGAGTGCACCCTGCTAAATGTGTGTTCACACTGTGGACTGTATGTACATATTTCCTTTATGTCATGCTTGACTGCCCTTGCATGTTGTTTTGTCAGTTAGAAGCGAGGACATGACATGACAAGGAGGACTGAGATAATGACATAAAAATCCCCCCCATCACATGAGTACTTAGCCATTCTAGCAAATGTGATTCACGATATATCAATACAGATGGTGTTCCTGCGGTAGCTTTTCTCTGCAGGATCGCTGATGAAGGCAGGAGTTTTTCAAACAGCTGGTCTGGTCTTAGTGTTAGTTTAATGGTCCGAGCAGAAGCCCACAGTCCTCGGCTGCTTGAGTTCAGGCAAGACGAGAATGACAAAAGGACGTTTTTTCAGGTGCCACTTGTGCCCAGCGCAGGAGTTATGCTGCTTGTTATGGCATTGCTGTTAGGTTTACGAGTTAAAAGGGTTTCCATCTCCTCATCATCATTGAACGAGTTCTTCCCGTATCGGTCCTTCCACCAGGCCCGATACTGGAGGGGGAGAGCAGAGGGGAAAGTAAAAGTGAGTCAGATGAAGAAATGACAGCTGAGACAGAATCAAAGGGATGGAGGGTGTTTCTAATTGAGGGTAGTTGAAGTTGGATTTCAGTTCTAGTTGTTTTGGCAACAGCTGTGGTTGCTGGTGCTAAGTGTGTTTTATGGAGTCAGTAAGCTTCAAATGACGTGCTCGTCAGATCGCCGAACAGCGTCTGAAATGTTCTCAAACCAACAATCAGATAAGCATGGCCACTTTATACAGCGATTGACCAGTTGTGCGGAAGTGGTTTTCTCTCAAACTTCTTTATGCTTCACACAACTACCTTTGTAACTTTTCTTTGTGTGTGAACGAGTGCAACACGAATGGCTTTGAGGAGATACTGGCTGAAAGTGTGTGCCTTTGTCCTCATTTGAATGACCGTCACGTCTCCTCCCTCTCTGTGACAGCCAGCTTTCCTCTCCACCTTTGAGTGTGGCCATTCAGAACAGCTCCAAAATTCGTGTCACACTCTGGATTTTTAGGGTCTTATATTTATAATTATATAGGTACTAATGTTCCGTTCAAAATGATGCGTTTATCGTCCACTGGGGGCAGTACACACGCCTTAAAGAGCAACTTAACACTCCCTGAACATCTTGTTTTTTTTGTGACCTCCAGTGGTTTAGCGTCTCACCTTGCTGCAGTGATGTGGAAGTGTACTCCAGGGTGTCTCAGTACACAGTGACATCACTGTTGGCTGTGGCTACAGGTGCAACAGTGCACACTTCTGACCACACCCAAAGACGCCCAGCAGTGATGCTAGAAAACTAGAATTACTGCCCGGCGGTTGTATGCCTCCGGTCTAGTTACAGTTTACATCCATGTCTGTCCAGACTCATATATGTATTGAATACTTGGAAGAAATTGAATAAAAGGTATAAAGTGTATTTTTTTGCTAAATGGAAGTTATCACTATAGTGATACATATGTATGATTCCAGTGAATATACATTGTTCAACTGATTAATGAAGGATTATCATAGATGTATTGGCTGAACAGGTACACGTGTACTTGGTTACTATGTAAAGATGGATTCTTATAGAGTATAGCTACACAAAATGTGGTGCTTTTGTTTTCTCCTGGCAATTTTAGATGGGAGGCCTCTCTATGAGCTGCAGGTGAAACTCACTCACAGGATCACGATTAGCTAGGCGCGCTCCAATATGTTGTTAGAAGTCACATGGTTCCGATGACGCTCAAAATTCAGAATGAGTGACGGCTGCCTGATCCGTACCACGCATGTGTGAACATTTTACTTGACGACAGCCCGTGGATGTATAAAGAGACAGCCAGCTTGTTTGTTTTTTTACTTCATTAACAGCGCATTATTACAGTAGTCTAAGTTAAAAATAGAGATAGAGAACTATATAACAGATGATTACACTGTGATTTCAAAATAATTTTTATTTTTTTATATTATATACTCTGATGTATATTTACAACAACTTTCATAATGACATACTATCTGGAACATGTATTTTTCATATATTGAATGAACTGTATTGGATGAACACAGAATTAAAACAAAACAGAATTACGTTGTTTTCGTTTTTAATTTTTTTCGAAGTACAGATTATCTGATGATACACGGACCGAACTATTACATTTCCAATGATTAAAAACCATTTTGTTATCTTGAGTGTGAGTAAGATTGTTTTATGATCAGTCATTCACATCACGAGTAATTTTGAACAGGCACATTTGCGGTAACCTCCGTTAACTGACAGGACCACTTTTGCGCATGTGCAGAACAGATCGGGCAGTCGGTACGGATCAGGCACTGAGATTTACTCATTGGGTCGTCCCAGTCAATATGTGTGTGAAATCTGGCAACGCCCAATTCATTCTTAAATTATCGCTCAAAACCTATTTTGAGGTCACAATGAACCTTTAGTCAAAAATGTCACCTATTCAGCGTCCAACCAACTGTGAAATATGGTCATCAAATCTTGAATTATGGCCAAAAACATGTTTTGTGAGGTCACAGTGACCATGACCTTTGACCACCTAATTCTAATCAGTGCATCAGTTCAGAGAGGGCAGTGAACGGGGCTTTTTGACCTGGTGTTAAGTTACTCTTTAAGCAGCTACTTGCAGAAATGCAACAGAAGAAGAGCAAAACCTGTTTACAGAGCACCTAAGCAAACCTTTGGCCAAGAGCATTCATCACGTCACATTGTTTTAATAAAGAAGACGGTCAACAATGTCATCCGACACGGTAATACTGAACTCATAATCGGATGCTGTCTTGCACATGCACAGACTTCCGCGTCAAGTCCAATATGTCTTTGCATCATTTCCTGAGTCCCTTGTGCATGGATACTCAATTTGAATCCCACGTAGGAATGGCGGACTCTGCCAGTAACAATGAAAACTAATATATAGAGAGGCAATTACAGAAGTGAATTGAATGGCTACTGCTGAAAAGCTATGAAATCCTGTTGATCATAACTTTAAGGGAGATCAGCGGGGTGTCACTCACTTCTGTCAGTTCCGTGTTTTCAAACTCCTCCAGCTGCCGAAGGAAGCCCAGGTTCGGCCCTGCACACGGCCGAGCCGCCCTCACCGCTGCCAGAGTCTCCACCCAGCCGCGGCCCGTCACCGTCATGATGTAAGCCACCACCAGAGTCACACTGCGGGACACTCCTGCAACACTGAGAGCACCGAGCATCACAGGATGATGCTAGCTGTAGTAATAATCACATATTCAGATTCTCTTGTTTAGTGTACAAAGAAGTGAAACCCCTCTTTTCCTAAAGATGTGGTTAAATGCTCGATTTTGCATGTTTGATATGAGAAAAAATGAAAGGTGAATTTTACAATGAAAGCATTAACCAAAATTGTGTCCAGTTTGGTGACAGTGATGTGGTTGAAAATGAAAATTGGGTTAATAAAATATAAGGACTTCCAGTCAGTAGACACCTTGAGGCAAATACTCATCATTCTAAACAAAAATCAACTAATATTTGCTTCTTCCTTTCAACATCCTCATATGCAAATGACACCAGTTTCATACCATTTACTCTGTTGTACAGTATATTATGACTTAATGTCATCGATTTTTAAATTACCAACAATTAACAACAAGACAAAAGGAATATATTATTTTCAAAACTAAGAATGAAAATCCATTTAACTCAAGTAAGTCCTGTTTCATCAATCAATCAAACTGAAGTATTGTTTTAGCATGTGATTTTAAGATTATGTACATTAATAAATAAATAAGGAACAAACCAACCAAAGGTATTTTTATGGTTTATTGTCACTCACCAGTGGACAAGGCAGCCCTCTCCTTTCAGTCGGGACTCGTGGATAAACATGATGCTGTCTCTGAAGTACTGAGTCCTGGTAAAAGTATCACATTAAACACAATGAATTAAAATTCACTTAAACATCTTGATCATACAGACTTGAAAAAAAAAAATAAACCACCACGTTTCTTCAGCATCTTTGAATGAATTATTTAATGTATTTATTAAGTTTACTTAATTCAAATTAATACATGAATTATTCTGCAGTGTTTATTCCATCAAATAGTGATTGCCAAACCTGATCTCCAACCAGAAGACAGTAATGTAAGCCATAAACTTTTGGTTTTACATTATTCACTCAGTAATGGGACTGTATACAGTATGTGTGGGGTTTTTTTCTGAATGAGAATACTGTTGTATAAAATACTATCATAAATAAAACGTGCATAAGAAAAGTCAATTTTATAAAGACATTCGGTATCGTTAAACTGTGAAAATTAAAATGACTTTTTTTTCTTTGATTTTTTTTGCAAATGGTAGATAGATCAGATCCAATATTGAAGAGCCTTCAAACATAGTGGACATCATATACATACTGCATATACTGGATATATCATATAAGTACTCACAGGTTTTGCTTAGAGTGGTCAGCAGCAGATATACACAGGTACGTCATGTCCTGGAGGGTGAAGGGGGGAGTAGTTTAGACATTTTCTGCAGATAAACATGTGGAATTAACAAAGTGTAACAAGGGTTTTAATCCTGTCAGGTCATCTGTTTGAACACTGGGTCTAACACTTCCTGTTTTTCGGTGTTTGGGACAGCCCCTGAAACCTTGCCCCTCTGACCCTGCTGGTATGGCAGGTCATGATATAACGATGTTCGCCTTTGTGTGTGTGTGTGTGTGTGTGTGTGTGTGTGTGTGTGTATTTGTGTGTTTTTTGTACTGTGCACCTGGCAGCTGATGGTACATGCAGTGGACAGAAACTACCTTGTCCCGTTATGACTGCACCGCTGCAAAAACCCCTGAGCCCTCTGGGACACAGCGAGCTCTGGAAGTGCTCCAGACAGGTTAGCTCGAATATGACAACCACAGACATGCACCACACACACTTAAACACTTACAGAGATGCACATATTGAAGGAGCATGTAACTTGTAAATTGTCATTTTTGACAGAAAAAAAGTCACCAAAGAAATTCTGAGAAGTCCTCTTTTAAATTTGCACCATCATTCCATGACCATGACTCAGTGATTTTACAAATCACTGAGTCAGACAGACAGTACACTCCCAAACAATCTGCATGCAAATTGTGGGTGCAGTAGTTCATTTTCTTTACTTGCAAAAGGGCGATTTGAGGCTCAGATTGTGTTCTACTGACCTCGTCATTTTTATTTTGCAGTATGTTAATTAGAGCCACCCACTGTACAGTAAATAGCACATCCGACCTTAGAGACTTGGTAGTTGCAAATTCTACCTTCCTCTCTCAGGAACCATCATGCTGTCTTCCAAGAAATCAATCAGTCAGCAGTTTGACTGTTAGGTATGCAAATAAACCATCCCATCTGGCCATTTGGGCTGCACTGGTAAAACAGACCTGAGTCATCATTATGGCACAGAACTCAAAAAGTTGCGTCATCCATATAATCAAGATCAAAGATTTGTACAGCAGCTGGGATTAATGAAGGGTTCCGATAGTCAGACATAATTTCAAGCCCAAAACCTTTAAAAAGTTTTGGTGGTTGACCAGTTTGGGTAGTGATACTGTAATACAAGTTGCTGTTTCTCTTGTCTTCATGAAACATACATGGTGGATGGAGAAAGTGTACAGAAATCTCTGAGCACTTTTCATGCTCGCTTTCAACAAGAAAAGATGAAAGTTGTGAAAGCGGACACTGAAGATCAAGATTTTCAAAAACAAGTCAAACTGACTCGGAGACGGAGACGGAGAGAGGAGAATGTCACTCCAATAAAATGACAATCAAATTCAAATGAATCTTTAATTATTATTCTGAAAGGATAACGTCTCAGCTCAATGAAAACTGCTAAATTAAACTTTATTTCTCTAATAACACCTTATGCAGTTGGACAGAAGGTGTATTCTTAACATCTGTTACCAAATGGAAACCAATGAGAGCAAATTTCTATTTTCAACCTACCAGGTTCTCACAGTAAGATCACCTCTTTCTTTCCTTCTCACACTCACTTGCTCACGTACACACAAGAAAATCACCTTTCCCGCTCTTTCATACACAAATCGCCACGTCTAAATGCAGCCATGAAAAGCCAGAAACTTTTTTTAATGTAGTTCCACTTTCAAGACTTTATGGACTTCAAGCTGCTGAGCTGAAAGCATCTTGTGTGAAAAATATCTTCCAGTATAATTGCTTGAACCTGCATCACAGCTGCATTACAGACTGCTGACAAAACAACATACAAATACAAATGTTCAGATATTCACTGGGATCCCACACAATATTGAAACATCACAGTCAGTCAGAAAACTGCTTACTGGGTGAAACTTGCTGAATTCCTGGTCTTGACTGATGCAAGATAAAAAATGAAAATAAGAACATCTGACTTTCACACCAATTGAAGTGGTCTACTTCAACAGCCTTTGATGAAAATCGGACTTTTGTGTAGGATATTGCTTTACACCCTTTTTTCTTCTCATGTATCCTTTCAAAACAAAACTACAATGACCTCATATAATAAACAGATTGTTGGAGATACCTCGGAGGGTGTAGTGAAGATTAGAGCTGAAACGATGATAGATGATTAATCAATTAGTCAATCAATAGTAAATTAACAATTTTGATAAAAGATCAATTGTTTATGTTAGTTTTCAAGCATAAAATGAAAATTTGCCGGTTCCAGCTTCTCAAATGTGTGAAGTCATCTTGGGTTTTGGGAAATTGTGATGGATGTTTTTCAGACTAAACAATGAATCAGTTAATTGGAAAATTAATCAGATTTACCGATAACGGAAATATTTGTTAGTTGCAGCCCTGATGAAGATATTAAGTCAGAAAAAGGCAGTGTGGCATCTCAGGTCTGCTGCCAACATTTAACACTTTCAGAACGAGTACTGAGCAGCAGGGACACTGAGGGGCAAAAACAACAGTGGTGAGTTCAGGGGAGGTTGTGTACTTTATGGCTGGATTAATGTTGGGGTTAAAGGGTCACACAGGCCCATATAAGACACAGAGAAGACAGCTCACCTCCAGGATGGGTGCAGCTGTGTCATGGATGGACAGGATGTGGGTGATGTTGTGCTGCGCCAGCAGCTCCTTATCTCGTGCATCTGCGGACCGCAAAAAAAATCAAAAAATCTTAAATATTCTTTTCATCCAATCACAAATCACCCCATGTAAGGTCCAACCTAAATTAAGCATTTTCAACCCAACAACAACCCCCCTCCTCTAATGTCTCCCAAGCAAATGTGGCCTTATGGCTTAAAAGTGTTGCTCTTGTTTTGAACTGAAAGAAAAACCGGAAAACCAGTGTTTCTAAAACAGTCCAGCAGCTTGGGCCAAAAGCAAGAAACAGTAATTGTTCTAATCAAATTTTGTTCTTTAAAAGGAAGCCAAATGTTTTCTACCTTAGGCAGATGTGTCTTGAGCACTTTTTTCTCATGCTTTGCAAGTTTGCAGGATGCTGATGCTGCCTATACAAGACCAAGATGAGTCTGTATTGAACCCCCCTGCCAGCCAAATCAATTAAACTAACCCCAGTTTCACACATCATGATAGTTTGGATACACTGCAAAAAAAACTGCTTACAATATAAATAGGAAAGTAGATAAATATATATATATATGAGTAGGCTACTGCTTAAGATACTTGGAGAGGAAAACACAATCTGATTATGTGACTTACATTGTAAGTCAGTGACTTGAAGGTCATAAAATAAAACAAGTGTGTTGGTCATGGAATAAATATTTTTATGGGGTGTCGAGGTGCTGATACGACACTACAGCTGGTAACAGAGTAAGTGTCTTTCTGCTAAGAACAGATCAGTGACACTGCCCTACGAAGCCAAAACGCAGTCACTACCTATTTGGTCAAAACTGAATTATTACCTGAATCTTACATTTTGGCATTTACCATATAAAAATGATGATGCCATAGAAATGTATAATTTCTGCGAAAAACAGCATGTAAAATTAGCAGTAACTACAAAAAGAAGATAAAAACAGACAGCCAACAAAAGAGAACTACACCAAGTGAAAGCTATGTTAGCTGATGAGAGCTAAAACTAGATTTACTTAATGATATTTCCATAGCTGTTATCTGTAAATATCCTTTTTGATAAACTGACGTAAGTCTTCGTAAGTCCGTTTCATTCCACATAACAAATTGAGAATAAAATCCCAACTAACGCTAAACTCCTGCTAAAGCTAACGTAACTAGCTTAGCAGAGTAGAGTAACTGTCATCTCAGCTTTTAACGCAAATGGAATCTGGTGTGGAAAAGCTACCTTTAAATCACACATTTAAAGCTATAAAATAGTGAATTAGTTTAATACATTTTATTCGTTTATTTTCGGAAACTAGTTAAAATGTACAAGAAAGCCGAGAAAACACATTTCATTGGTAGATACTGCAGAATGTATCATTATTATCATTATTATTATTTTTTAATTAAGATATTACTCAGTTTGCCAGCCAGCCTGAAAACCTTAAACTCTTTTTTTTTTGTTAACTTCACATGCTTCTGTAGTTACTGTTCCACCTGTGTAGGGCAAGACAGGTCAGCTCACACTGTGAAGGTCTTACAGAGTTTTACTCTTCCTCATACTTATCTGTTGTTGAGATAAAAAGTTTGAGATGTTGCCAAGCAAAATGGATAAAAGTTCAAAGGCCTGGTTAACATGAAATGTGTCATATTTCCTACTTGACAGTTTGTCTACAAAAAGTGCTCCATATTTTTAAGACATTTCCTGTGTAGTCACACATTTCATGTGTCGACAGATTTCCAAAACAAAAAAGCAACCTAATGAGTATCTATTTGCTGCTCGAAAGATGTGGAATACACGCACCACACCAGGGACACCCCCATGCCACGGGACACCCCCTCCCACACCAACCCTCACGCGGCTTCCTCCAGCTGCTGACTTAGAGTTACACACCAACTCCCGCACACATGCATAGAAGCAAAAAACACAATGTTTTTTACATGAAAATACGCTACTTCAGTCAATCTGCTGTGACCTCTCCACTCTATAGAAACTGAGCTCAGTGTAGCATCTCACCACATGCCCCTCCGTATGAGGAACTGAAACATACTCTATTACATTATTCTGAAATTAAATCAATTCTTCACTCAAATGACAAGAGGCAGGATATCTTACCTTTGATATTTCCGAGGTAAAGATAAGGCAGGACCTAAATGAGAATAGAAATTGAGTCAAAAGAAGGATGCAGAGGTTGCAAAAGTACAACAAGGATGTACAAGTATGACAGGTAATTAAGGTTTGTATGTTTTTGAATATTTTAAGTGCAGAGCTCTGATACTGTACCCTGTTTATTCCATTACCCATGTCAGCCACAAGAGAAGCACATCAAATTTAGGACACAATTTGGATTTTTTTCAGCAGGTTTTTTTAACTCGAGCCCTCTCCCCAGGAAGACAATCAGTCACTAGCTGTTACTGCATCACATCATTTTCAAACCATTTTTTACCATAAAGACTGTGACACATCTGAAGCTCGTGCCCTGAGTGCTACTTTGATTGAGAGTATGCTGCTTGGGATGACGTAATGTGACCTTAGCAGTTGAACACCCTGCTTGGATATTTATATTTAGACCAGGAGTGGGTCATGGGACTGTGGACAGGCACATACCAGCCAGACAAAGATGGTTGAGGGCAGAGGAGAACAGATCTAACAGTAGGTCGCGCTTGGCTATCACTCTCTGCTGAGGTGTTATACCGTACAAGGAGAACTTCTCAATGAGGCTCAAAATACATGCAATCCACTTGCAATAAATCTCAATTTAGATAATAATCTCAAGGTATACGTGACAGGGGAGTTGTCTTAGAATTAAGAATTTCCCCATTTAGCTTAAAGGCCCTGAAAAACAATCAGCTTCTTAGTATTATGGCGTCCTACATGAAAACAATATTTTCTGCCAAAGTTCAAACAGTTTCCATTAATTAATTTTCTGTATTTTTCATTTCGTCTGTGCTCTTCTTGCTGGTTTGAAGTGGGTGGGAAGAGGTTGGAAAAAATGTGGTGTCACACATATCTGTGCACCAATCAGGATTTAGCAATATTTGAAATTCAATATTTCAATATCAAAATACGATAACAGCTGTGGGGATGTTTGCTTATGGTGCCGGATCAATCAAATCTGATCAAACCGTACCCACACAATCCTGATGAAGCAGATTAGCTGGGTTTTCCAAGACTACGATAATAATAAATAACAATGTTCTTTCCAAACTTTAACTTTGATTGTTGCACATTTAATGCTGAATATTTTATTTTATAGTGAAATACTTCAGATTTTAGACCATGTTTTCAGGGGCTTTAACCTATGTGTCGATTCTCAGTGGACTTTCAGTCACTGTATTTCCAGTAAACTCTGCTACATCTTCGACACATTGCTTTGAGGCGATTGAGGTATTTTTATTTCTGTGCCATGTTATAGATTAATTAAAGCTCACCATGAATATCTGTACCAAATTTCATGGCAATCGACCTGATAGTTGCCACGGTATTTCACTCCAAAACAAAAATTTCAACATGCTGTTGGAGCTAAAGGAAAAGTCAGGGGATCGCCAAAATCAGTATAATTCATCCCCTGGGGACCATGTCTGTACCAAATTCAAGTCAAAGATATTCAGTTTACTATTATCTAAAACGGAACAGCAGCAAATCCTCACATTTAACGTTGTTTCATCAGCTTGATACTTCATGACTTTTCCTAATTTTACGAGAACTGCTTATGAACTTGATTTTGTCTTAGAAGTAAGAATCCCCCCGTTTATTTTAAATGATGTGTTGATTCTCAGTGGACATTCACTTGAAGCTACTGCATTTCCAGTAAATTCTGCTACATCTTAAACACAACGCTCTGAGGTGATTGGGGTATTTTTAGCCCAGCTTTGTCACCTTGCCTTTAGTTCCTGTGTGTGGTTCAGTGTGTGGCACAGCTCAGACGCTCTGACAGGCAGAGGAGAGTGGAGGCGTTTACCAAAAGCTGCCTGCCTCAAAGAACTAGGTCTCAAACCCATTGATAAACAGACATGTCACCAATTAGACACAAAGGCCTTTTTGAATAGATGGTGTATCAAAAACACCTTTGTCAGAGCATCACTGTGTGTGTAGGTGTGTGTCCGTGTGTGGGAGGAGGGGGTGGGGGCTGTGTTGCACAGACACTAAAGGATGTGAGATATTGATGATTAAATCGGCCTTTAAAAAGCGAAAGAGGAGACATTAACTCAGGAGTTACTTTCAAGTTTGATGCCAGATTGTTTGTTACACCTAGCAGATAATCCATAAGTGCTAGGTCTGCTACAACAAAACAATACCACACTGTAAACGCCAGAAAATAATGACAAATGCCCACTGCAACTTCCCAGAGCCCACGGTAACGTCTTTGAATGGCTTGTTTTGTTCAACCAACAGACCAAAACCCAAAAATATTCAGTTTACAGTGATATAAAACAAAGAAAAGCAGTAGATCCTCACATTTAAGAAGCTGGAGCCAAAGTAGCTTTGGTGTTTTGGCAGTGTCTGAATCCAGACTGAACATCTCAATAACTATTGGATTGCTATGAATTTTTGTATAGATATTCGTGGTCCCCAGAGGATGAAGCCTACTGACGTTGGTGATCCTCTGACTTTTTCTCTAGCACCACCATGAGGTTGACATTTGGGGTTTTTAGTGAAATGTTTCAACAACTAATTGAATGGATCGCCATGAAATCTGGTACAGACATTCATGTCATCCCATCAGGATCAACATGCAACATATTAACATGCTTCCATTAGCATTTGGCTCAGAACTATGTACAGTATCACTGAGCCGCTCGCAGATAGAAAGATGTTTCAGTCTGGACCAAAGTGGAGGACTTTATATTCTTTTATCAGCTTGATACTGCATGACTTTTACTAACTTTAGGAGAATTTCTTATAAACATGATTTTGAACCGATGGCATGTTTTAGAAGTCCGGTGTAGAAAATTATGCATTACATTATTTTTACATGCTCTATACAGTATCTCTGATTGGTGTTGACTGTACTTTTTATGCAGCACTACCCCTCCAAAATCCCAAATAAGTTTTTGGATTTCTGTTATTGGCGTTTTATCATAGTTTGCTCATAAGAGGTCTAAAAGGGAGTTTGTACTTTCTGGTGTCTAATTGACCCCAAACATAAGTCATGTCAATATAAAGAATAACATACATTTATTTGTCTGTGAATGACATTTTGGCAAACAAATATATTTATACATAGCCCATTAAAGTAAAACTTTATTTTACCGGTCCCATTGTTTCCTAATTTTTCATAGAAAGGAAGATGCTCTGTCCTGTTGGTACATTTCCAATAAATCAATTTCACTTCTTCTGGTCAGTGCACAGCAGGTCAGCTGAAAATGCAAACAAAGAACTCAAAATATATGAAGTGTCCAATTTAAATGAATGATGAATGAATATTGGGGGAATAGTCGGGTTTATATGGAACTTTACCAACAGGGAAATTCCTCTGGAAAGCAACTGCTTACATAAACTACAAACACAACTGACTACATTAACTGTATCACATTGTCTCTATTTCCCTCTTCCAAATTACATACAGGGAAACTTCCTCGGAAATTATTAGTAAATCAAGGAACCTGTAAAATAGTGTTACTGAAACATTTTACCAGTGTATTTCATATAATAGGTCTAACCTTCAAGTGAATGTTGACTTTCGGTTCGTTTTCGTACTTTCGCTTTAACTTTTGTGTCAATAAAGACGATGATGAAAGTGCCAGACTGACTGCAGCTTCCTGGATTCCCTAAAAAAAAAACGTGCAGCGCAGGATTACATGAGCGCCAGTCACAAAGAGACTGTTTAAACTTTAACCACCTGACGAAAACCTGCAGAGGAGAACTGCGTCGTCTGGGTGGCCGTCTGAGGAATGGCGCTGTTTGTACTCGGAGGACGTTTCTTTAAATGCAGAACTGACATTAAGAGAGCCATGACAGCGATCCGGCCGCACTGGTAACTGTTTGCACTGTAAACTGCGATATCTGAATGTTCATATGCACATTTCTTCAAATATGGACTTTAACCACGGTGTGCTGCAGTAAGAAAACAGGAAATGCCTGCTCTGCTTGGCTTGCTTGAATTAAATCCACTAGATGGCGTAGTATGTCCAGGCAGTGCACAATGTAAAATGCTATAATAAAAATGAAATTTAAAAAACATTAAAAACATCCATAAAATTGAAGTATTAGTCATATGAAGATGATAAACCATTGAAACAGAAACCATATGCCAACATCCCCTCTACAAATGGGTACATCTACAAGTCCTCAGAAGTGGAAAGGGGGGGCAAACATCTTCAAACAAATATCCACAACTTTGCTTTTCAATGGTTCATTTGATCATGCTTAGGCTTAAATGTTGGAGGTGCTTTTTCCTTGCAAGATAACAGAATACATTTCTTTGCAAAGTAATCACAATAATCCTCATCGTTATAGTCAGTATTCTACATTTTATATCATATAGATCAGGTTTTGTATTTAAAGTATATAAATCCATGTTTTCAACATTGAAACTGTGACTGCTGTAAAAATGTAAATAGATTTTTTTCCCACCTCAACCAAATAACAACTTTTTGATCATAACTCGGTGTTGAATTAACAACTTTTGCTATCTGGGGAAAATGAGAGACAGTGAACTTTCCTGTAGGAGACATCAAAATTTCCTGCAAAACCACCAAAATCCTACAGGATCTTATCCTTCAGGACTTTTTGAACACCTGTGTAAGTCCACAAGACTTCTTCTCAACTGAAGCATTTTCCTGCGTAACTTTTTTGTAACTGGGTGGCACTCCATCAAAGCAGTCTGCAAAGCAGTCATTGTCAGACAGTGCAGCTTCATGTTTTCTTAAAGTATCAGTATTAAAGTACAGAGGCGCTCCTCACAGCATGAGTAATATTTAGCAGCAGATCACAATGACCTGGAGGTGCAAACTGAAACTGCCACAAGCTGCAAGTACAGAAACAAATGACAAAATACCATTACTCTTACAGGGGACCCAGGAAATAGCTGTAACAATGCACAAGCTACAGAGAACTAGAGTACAATATCATCCATCAAGATTCAGTCAAAATTACAAGAATGTTTGTTTAAAACAGAAGCTGACATTGAGGGCTATGGGGACTGTGGTGTTGAGCATGTATCACCTTCATTGATTAAACTTACTTCAGATCAGTGAAACACAAGAAAGATACGGTATTGTCATGTTATTATGGTCTGTACAGTTCAAAGATGTACTATATGATTGTTGTAATTGTTATAAGAAATTGTTTAGTCATATTTGTCAAAATAAGACGGTGTAGTCCCTCATTCGTCCAGGAGTGTTCTATCGTAGAGAAGGTTTCAGTTGAAACTATTAGGTCAGTTTCAGGTGAAACTAGCTATTAACAGATACTCAGGCAGATTCCCTCCTGAGGGCGGGGCTTATGTAACACAGAGTAGCTTAAATTTCCAGTTCCCGTCCAATTTTTTCACAATTGAGAATGACTTCCGGATGGGAGCCGAAACGTCTTGATTCTGAAAACAGTGTCCAGATGACTACGACTGAAACCTTTTCTACGATAGTCATATTTGGTTTTACTGTGGCTGTGAAATGAAAGCCAATGTTGTTCAATAGAGAGATCTATTCTATTATTTTCCATCACTATGACCATTACTGCCACAGTCTACCCGTCTGCTTCCCTGCAGCTCTTCAGTGGCCTCAGGCAGGCAGCATGTTAATGGAGTGGATCTGTACTACGAGCAGACAGGCCGAGGGAAACACGCTGTGCTGTTGCTTCCTGGCGCTCTGGGTAAATACAACAACACACGTCTTCTTAACGGTAGAGAAGAGACTTCTCTCACACGCACATACAGTGTCTCTGTCTCATGTCCTATATGTGTTGAGCTTGTGAAAACCTTTTTGGCCTCTTCGACCACAGGAAGCACTCGGACTGATTTTGGACCTCAGCTGAAGTCTCTGAATAAGGAACGCTTCACTGTAGTGGGCTGGGATCCGCGTGGTTATGGACAATCCCGCCCCCCAAACAGAGACTTCCCCCCTGACTTCTTTGAGAGGGATGCAAAGGATGCAGTGGATCTGATGAAGGTCTAAACAGTCTGTTGATTAGCCAAGGGTGATAACTATGTTCCCCCTAAAAGGAACATGGGTGTGTAAATCTGAGAGCATGGATTGAAATGCTTAGTTAAGGCAAACTTTGAAGCAAGATGCTGGCATTCAGAATAAAAGTGGGAACTTATAATTGTGTAAAATGTTTAACTGCGTATAACTGTGGTTTCAGAATAATAGTGGAAACACTATAATATCCTTTATGATCCTTAATAGACGCAAGTCACAGTGTTTTGCTTTTCCACAACTCCTCTTCAAATGTTAAACCACAAGTTATACCTCAAAATACTTCTTCTGATCTGCACTCTATCTTCAGATGAAAAACGTCAGCATTTAAAATCAAATATGACTGTCTACAGTAATTTATACACTGCTC
The DNA here is from genome assembly GCF_020085105.1 of Siniperca chuatsi. Taxonomy (NCBI): domain Eukaryota; kingdom Metazoa; phylum Chordata; class Actinopteri; order Centrarchiformes; family Sinipercidae; genus Siniperca; species Siniperca chuatsi. Next base: position 3,701,127 of record NC_058047.1, on the reverse strand, counting down.
TGAGTGGCATGTTATAGAATTTTTCTGACACAGATGATTAATTCTGATTGCTAAAGGAATGGAAGCTAATTCACCCCTGTACGTTTATTTGATAATACAAACAATATACACTTTGTTAGTGATAGTATTTTTTTTTTTTCATTTTATTGGCAGGCATTGGGCTTTGGCAAGTTCTCTCTGCTGGGGTGGAGTGACGGAGGAATCACAGCTCTGATTGCAGCAGCGAAGAACCCCGACCTGATCAGCAAGATGGTTGTATGGGGATCCAATGCTTTTATTTCCCAGCACGACCTCGACCTTTACGATGGTACTCCTACTCTGCTTTTCATTGTCTTGGGTAACCGCCAGTGAAGTCCTAAACTGTGCGAACTGTGTGTGGTGTAATCTTTCTTATCTGTGTATTGTGTGCATGGGTTTCTGTGGGAACACATAGCGGTGCGTGACGTCTCCAAGTGGAGTGCGAGGATGAGGCAGCCCATGGAGGAGGTGTATGGAGCAGAAGTCTTTGCTAAAACCTGGGAGGCCTGGGTGGATGGGGTCACACAGTTTGCAAAAAGACCAGAAGGTACTGAATTCATGTTGTTACAGACTCATTACACAAGTGAAGTTGAGCAATCTAAAACTGAAACAAATAACAAAATAAGGAAATGGAGGGGAAGTGTTTTGCAGTCATAATGCAATTATAAAGGCATTTGTTAGATTGATGATGTTGGTAAAGTGTTTATAATATATAATTACAGTGAGGTTATAGTGTTTTACATAGAGGATGTGGGGATGTGTAGTAAGAAACACAAGACTGATGGAATATTTTTCTGCCACAAGATCTCTACTACTTTAATACACAAGGAACATATGGGGAAATACATTTGAGATGCTCCTTAATTTTGCGCTGTTCTAATAAATGTCAGCTGAAAAGACTAAAGCCAAAATGTTAACTTCCTGTCCTCTGGTCAGGGAGTATCTGCATGGAGCTTCTGCCCCGAATCAGCTGTCCAACCCTCATCATTCACGGAGAGAGAGACCCCATGGTGCCCAGCTTCCACCCACAGTGCCTCCTCAAACACATCAAGGGATCGCGGTAAGACCACACACACACACAGAATTAAACAACAACAAAATTACAAAGACACGTGTGTGTATACCCCTTTTTTTGGTTCCAAATATAGATTACACCTGATGCCAGAGGGAAAACACAATCTCCACCTGAGGTACGCTGATGAATTCAACAAACTGGTGGAAGACTTTCTGGAAGACTGAGCGATTAATTAACACAGTGAAATAACGACTGTTCAAATAGTTCATTGCAAATATTTACACTAAGAGACTTAATTTAGTCAATTATTTAACTTCAACCCTGGTTTTCAATTGTTAAAAATTGTATATTGTACTTTAAAATTTCAATGTTGTTTTTTTCTATAATTAAATATTTTATGAAGCAAGTGGGTGACTTATTTCCCATATTATGTAATGATTAGCAGTAACATTAGCTGCTTACTTTGTCAGGTTACAGCGAAGTTGTAAAAAGTAAAATGTCTGTAGCTGCTTAGTTTGGTATCAATAGCTGTAACATTGACCATCACTAAACTGAAGTTAGATATTGTAAAATGTCAGTAACATTAACCAGTTTTTAATTTTGTGCCTCACAAAGCACGTTAAAATAAAGTAATGAAAAGGCAGTAACATTAGCTGCTAACTTGGTGATTACAAGACTAATGTTAATGATTTCACTTTGAGAATCATTTATTAGCATTAATAAACTTACAACAACTTACAATCCTTTATTAAAGTGGTGCCTAAGTTACTTTAAATGTTGATTTATATTTAATGTTTAATTGACGTTTACATGGTGTCTTTTTTTTAGGTCAAGATCAGTTGTGCTTGTGCTGCACATCAGAACACTGATGATCGATTGCTTTGGTCTGCCATTTTTCTTTAACCAGGAAGTAGCTGTTTCTGTTTACAGCTAGCACGAGTGCAAGTGGTTGCTAGTCACAGCTAGCTAGCTAGTTAGAGTTAAACAAAATGAACGAAACACAAAACGGAGCGGTGTTTGATGTCATTACGGTGCACAATTTTTCGGAGAAGATTTTGGAGCAGGTCGTACACTTTCACGTGATGAAGCTCAGCGGCGGGTTCCTCCTGTGGGTCGGTTCGACTCCCGTCCTGTCCAACCTGGCGGTCTCGATGAGCAGCAAATATGTAAGTAACATTAAACACGAGCCAACTTAACTGAGTGGTTTCCTTTTGATGCAAATGTAATATAATTTAGGGATTTAAAAAAGACAGGGTTTTCATATGGGCTCCATTTGGTTCTAACGTGAGCCCCAAGGTATTTTGATTTATTACAGATATTTTCGGTAGTGTAACAGGACAGGACTGATTTGATGAAGGCCTAAAGGGTTAGTTCACTCAAATCACAATAATAAACTTTATTTGTATAGCAACTTCAAAACACAGGATGCAGCTCAAAGTGCTTTGCATAACATTGCATTAAAAATGTTAACCAGATTAAAAGGTTGAAAACAAACTATCTGAAATACAATTAAATAGGGTAGAAAATAAAACATTTCAGTAAGATTCAATAAAAAGGGCAAGGCAGCAAAATAAAACTACTCAACAGCAAGATTGAAAAGGTGTTTCTTGAAGGAATTTGATTAAGTTACTTGTTGGATATTTATGGGCAGGCTGTTCCACAGTTTTAGTCCACACAGTAATTATTAAAAGACAAATTACAGGAAAAACCAACATGAAGTGCGTTGTCTTCCACTGATGTGAAACTGGGTTGAGATCTGGTGACTGTAAAAAGGCCATAGCATTGTATTCACATCATTTGTATACTCACCAAACAATTCAGTGAGCCCTGGTGCACGGAAGCATCCTTAGTAGGCAAAATATAATACATTTGCTGCCTCAAGTACAGTACAGTTTTCCCTGACATCCTCTGCCTAAACCACAAAGCAAAGAGACAACAAAGCTGTCCTCGATCAAGAAAAAAGATCAAAACTGTGTTTGGGATCTATTGCCTTTAGTGTGAAAACCTTTGGGAACACCTGGACTGATAGATATTAAGAAAGTAAAACATGATTTTAGATGTCAGAGCTAACTGTTGTTTTCTTTTTGTCTGCAGGATTCAATGCCTTTATCTACATTAGTCATGGGGGACCCATCCAATACTGCTCCAAATTCCTTGGCACAGAGATTAGGTAATGGTGCATGAATTTATGTCTATTGCTGTTAATGTAGATAGTTTATAATTAATTATTTAAAAAGCTGAAAAGCTCCTTTCTGCTATCATGTGATTATTATTTGTGGATATTAAAGATGTGTTTGTATGTTTTAGCCAATTTGCCAGAAATCACTTATCAACTTTACTGCTAACAATTCTCCAAATCCTGGTGTTGGCATTTCAGATTTTTGAATTTGTTTTGCCTACCTTCGATCCATTCATTCCAGTACATAATATGCAGAGTCTTGAAACTTGCTTTATTTAGATCATCCTCACAGTAAACATCATGTCTGCTTTTAGTGTTGTCTGAGTGTGTGTGTGTGTGTGTGTGTGTGTGTTAATGCAGTTGCAAGTGCAAATTGATTTAGAGAGTCTCTACCGTGTAACCATAAAACGATAACTAACACAAGTTTGACAAAAATAAAAGCGATAATGATGTTCACCATGATAGGTTACAGTCAAGTGAGTTTCAAGTCTTCACTTGAAATTCATACCACCCCAAATTTAATTAAAACCAGTGGCTTCTTGAAATGTGCGAAAAACACACAAAAATCCTATGGTACGCTGTGGAAAATGGTTGGTATTGAAAAATAGACATTGTAGTAAATAGGCCAAAGCATGCAAAAACACTGACAAGGTCCATTAACCTCAAAATAGTGGCAGAGAGCAAACATTTATCTCGAATCTCAGCAACTTCCAAGACGGATGACTTTAGTGTAATTGTATACTATCGCAAACCATTTTGTGTGTTATCTAAACTAAAAGTGAAATAATCGTCTGTTTCTGTCTGTTTTGCAGCAAAGAAGACCAAAAAGCAAGTCTTTGTGAGTTACAGTCTTCCGATGACAGACTCCAACCTCGGCCTTTTGGTGGAGAACAGGATTAAAAAGGAGCTGGAGCTTCACCCTGAACACTTTTGAACACATTTGATGGTTCATTGAGCTCTCTTTTGTGTAGAACTGTGGACATGCAGGAAGAAGGGCAATATAAAGTAGCAGGTGCTTCTCCTGTTCTCGTTTGGACTTAACATACTCCTTCCGATACTGTAATCGTACTCCCACACAATAACCACAAACGGTCACATCAGGTGTTCTTTTATTGACATAATAAATTAAGTGGTTTATTATCAAAACATGTAGGCCTATGGCTTTTTGTACAAATGCATCATATTAAAAAAATAACACTGAGAAAACAGCATTAGTGGTTAAGTTATTTTTTTTTCTTTTTCTCTGAGTGTTTAACTGTTGAAAACATACAAACTAGCAAACCATACACGGTGTTCAAAATACGTGCTGTGTAGTAAATATGATTTAAAAAATGGCGGATGTTTGGATCTGTGGATTCAGGTACATTTGGACAAAAATGGTCTATTCAATGTGCTTATATCCTATAAAAGTAAGGTTGATGGTCCACACATTATGACTGAATGGCACATGTATACATACCTTACATTTTTATGCAGTCCTAGGGGGTACCTACATAGTAAAGTGTATAAATGTACACTAATCACAACTAGTCCAGGTCTATGCAGACTACGCTGCTCTATTCTAAACTTCACAAATGTTTATTTCAAAAAACTGTAAAATATTTTGCTTTCTGGCTAGAGTTACACATCCTAGGAGCAGGATTACAACATTACCACAGTACAGAGAACAAGGAGTGAGAGGTGGTGTGGAAATATTAGCTAATTAAGGAGGTATTTCAAGCAACAAATTTCCCTAGGCAGCATGACAAAATAAATACTGGTTTTCTTAAATTACATTCTCTGTTTTGTTTTAAAAAAAAAACAAAAAAACAGAGCCATCATGATAAAGCCATTTAAATGCTGAGATGCGTCATAAGACATACAGTAGTACACTGACTGGTCACTCTAATGTCTGTTCAACTCTCAGATTTGTTTAGCATTACCCACAGTCTCTATAGGCTACACATACAGTCTGCCAAGGTCTCCGGCTGTTTGTCACGTCAGACAACCATCATACACCCACACCAACAGTAGTAATGCTTTCTTTAAAATTCAGGGTCTACACTGACCTCACCTCTGAGGATAAAGTGCCACATTGGACTTCTAGTAGAGGGACCACAGTTACGAAGAAAAAAACATGTAAAACAATTTGTGCCCTTTCATGCAAAAAGAGTGGTAGTGGTTTAGCCAATACCTGGATCTCCAATGTGTTGGCTGAAAATCACAAACACTTGATTGTGTCTCTGACATTTAGTGCAAAATAACTTATAAAGAATTATAAGATGCAGTGAAATCCTCTCAACGAGTAAAAACTACAAACAGAAAACTCACAGAGCACACATTATTGAAAGCTAGTCTGCTCTACTTTGCTGCTTCACTTGCCTGCGTCTGCTGTTTTACCTGGAAATCGTTCTTGACAGAGCAGACAGCAGTGCAAGAAAATTACCAACACCACTGAAGACTTTCATATTATTTAACACACACTGACTTCAGATAACTTTAGTCCAGTACAATATTTTTTGGCAACTCCTGAATGAATCATAGTCACGACAAACAAAAAATTTACTATCGTCACCATCTCAAACCTCACCATTACAAGAGTTCATCTGGTTCGTCCGAACGATTCTTTTTTCCCTTGAAAGTTTTTCAGAGACAATTCAGTCAGGTTAATGCTTGAGCCATTAATAGCACAGTAGCAGACTATTGCTATGATGCTCACACCCCATTGGCTATGGCACGATTTCCAATAACCTCCCCACCGGTCGCCAGGGCGTATGTGGCACGTACCGCTGCCAGAGCGGTGGCTACTGCCACTGTAGCGCCCCCAGTGGCTGTGAGGTGTAACGGTGTGTCGTGGACACGGGAGTAGTCCCCGTCACTCTTGGCGAGAAGGAGGTGCTGCTCTCCTGGATGGAGCAGGGTCTGACGGGTGAAGGTCTCTCCGTCAGCCAGGCTCTCCGGCAGCGGCTGGCCCCGCGGCTCAGGCAGCAGCAGCAGACAGATGATGCACAGCAGGGTGCAGCAGGCGAAGATCACGTGATGCAGGAAGTAGCCCTTCTGGTTGTGGAGCTCCATGATGGGTGCGGTGAGCATGCCGAAGCCGGCGCTGGCCAGGACCAGGCCCAGCCCTCCACCCCTGCACAGAGAGAGAGAAAGTGTAGTAGATTCATTATCAAGGTAGTCTGGCGTGACTAAAACAACAACAGGAGCTCTTAAGGCATCAAATGAAGTGCTTGATGAACTGTCAACAAAGGTCTGAAACCTCACTAAGGTAAGAGGGCCAAAATTGCAAACATGCAAAAATCACAAAGTTTTGTCATTTTTGTAGCAAACACGCTATTAGTTCACCAGTCACCAAAACAGGAAGAGAAAACGTTTTTTAACCAATAAAATGAAACATCCAATGGTAAGCTTCCTGTGATTGGTTCGACTGGTGAACCGCTCCAGAGTTCACTTGACAGCAGTCCGATGTTTGGTCAGCACCAGAGTTCGAGGCCGGCGTTCACCCCGACCCAAACGAACCGCACCAAAGGACTAAACAAAACTGGTGGGAACCCTGCCCTTAGACACCTCGGGACGACACTTCGTACAAACCAGTTCGTTTGAAGCATACCGAGCTCTTTATGTGCGTAAAGTCCGTACTCACCTGTCAGTCAAAACTGCACCACAAGATGGAGCCAATAAGCAACATGAGAACAAGAGATTCCATACATTGTAATAATTTACTGTATGGACTATGTAGAAATTATCAAAGTTTACAGTTTTTGCAGTTAGTACACAAGAAATGAATGTACGTTACCATTTTGTACTAACCGGAAAAAATACATTTATGTGTGCCGACAGACAGTTAAACTGTGACTTTGGAATCACACTGTCAGTTAAACTTAAAGAGACTGCAAAATGGTTTTCCAAAGACTTTTTTTAGAGATACACCAATCCAACTTTTTCTTTCCCAATACTGATCTGCCGATACCGAGTTCTGATTCTCTCCTATTTGAAATCTGTATACCTCACAGCGTATCACAGCAACTCATTTGGATCATTTTTGCCAATGCCAATTACCTTAAAGGCATCCCCTGTGGTTTTGCCATTTAAGGGGCATCTATACTGCGTAGTTGTGACACTGATGAAGGCCAGATGGCTGAAAATATTTTGTCTTCTTATCTTCGGTAAATAAAGTGAGTTCTCAGCATTGAGTGCGACTCTCCTCTGTCATCATTACTCAATATAATAAGGATAACTCACACACGGTATTTATGGGTGTAATGAAAAGTAAGAAGGCTCCCCTAAGTGTTGTATTATGTGTTTATGACCATCCAGGCTCACCTGATGACAGTAGGAGTGATTTCAGCACAAAAGAATATACTGAGTGTGCTGACTGCATGAGAGGAGAACATGCCGATGATGGAGAAGGCCACCGAGAATTTCCTGTTCAGAGTGTCTCGCAGAACTGCCCAGAGGAGGACAAGAAAACGTAAGTATCAGGAACACCCAACATGAAACACAAACAACAGCTAATTTAACATAAGGCCAGAGACACAAATTAGATAAGAATATGGCACGAGAACCTTAAAATTAGATTACAGCCTAACCCTCTGCTCAAAAGAGTAATTTACTATTTTAGTGAATCATTTTATATCACAAATCACCAAACTGTAGCTGTACCTGTGTCATGGCGAAGGCTATACTTCCCAATCACTGGATTCCATTAGCGAGCATTGGAGGATAGAGGAGAGGAGAACATGTCATTAGTCACTAGCACGAAGGGCAGCACAGTGCTGACTCAAAACAAGCAGAATAAAAGAGCCTTGAGGAGAACTCTGAACAGTTTACCGCTGAAGCCTGAAATAATGACTACTGTACTGCATATGTAGGTCAAAAAAGGGAGAATGAGGGGAGGCTCCTATTAGACTGAGAGTTGAACTGCTGTCTGTACTGTTTTAATGACACAGGAATGGCATGCAAAATGTGCGAGTACAGCTCAGTTTGCTGTTGAATGTCAACTTTTTTCTATGTAATGTGTGTCCAAGATGGTTTCTCATAACTTTATGAGCTGATTTTTCTGACTTGAACTTTGGCTAAACCTTTCCCAGAACAGCAACTGTTCAATTATAGCTTAAGAAACGTAACTATGCACAGCAGGTGTGTCAAAGCTTCGGGGCATTCTCAGCATGCCTATTAATGAAGTGCACGGGGCGCTAGTAAGAATGATACTTCCAAACCCACAAATCCACCATCCAAACCGTTTGGAGGTTTTTTTCTTGCCTTTCTAAAACAAAAAAAACACAAGAGCGAAAGTGTAAGGTTATGGAGTAACAGTGTGTTTTTGAGCTCTGAGATAAGATGCTAATGTTAGCATGCCTGGCTAACTAGATTGTAACCTATCATTACTTTCAAGGCCAAGGGATAGCATAACATTAGCTACACGTATTAGTGGGGTATTAGAAAAAGCCTTGTTCAGGACTGACAAATCCACTGGGAGCTGATCCTGGATGATGCTAACGTTATATCAGCGTTTAGGTAAACAGCTCTGTCCTGCTACTGGCTTATATATTTGCTAAACTCATTGGTTACTTCTCGTGCTTGAAACATTGCTCTCATAAAACAGATACATATTGTTTGAAAATACAACTAATCAAAATCTCATATTTGTGTGTCTTTCAGGCGTCAAAATCAATGACCGCCAGCTGAAAATGAGAAGCTGCTTTTATCTACTTGTGTCTGAAATGGAAGACCCATTGTTCCAAAAATTCCAACAAATTGAGTGAGTGAGTTTTATCATTGTAAACTGCATATATGCAACACTAGAATGCAAAGCTTGACAGGTGGAGCAACAGTAACTAAGGGCTGCTGGACTTAGCGAACAGTCAGCTAGTCCTGCTGTGTATTTTTCTGTGTGATTACTCACAGTTGAGTAAACCCAGCTGTAGTAGCGATGCCAGGGCTGTTATGATCATGAAGGTGAGCAGCCCTCCACGCCGACCCATCAACCCCACCGCGGGGCAAAGCGCCAGGCAGGTTGCCACGGCGATGCCAGCCATAGTGTAATAGTCAGCGTGGCACAAAGCGGTGGGCTGGGCCTCCGGGTCCATCATACTGCGGGCGAAGCAGTGGTGGATCCCGTAACCTGTCAGCCTGCACAAACAGCACACAAACAATCAATAAGAAAGAGGACAGGCAGGTGGTACCGGAGACATGCATCTGCCATGGGGCGAGTGAGGTTTACACTCACACATACATGCCTTAATTTCTCTGGGGGACGAGCTCATGTGTAATTTATGCTCTCTCAACACAACGGATGTTGGCTTTGTTTTAAAATAAGTGCAAAGCGCAGCCACAAATGTGACACACTTACGAGTTGACACACAGCACCACAATGTTTTTCCACAGGTTCCTGGTGCTCATCATCTTGACAATGCAGGTCCTCTGGGGTTTCTTGTGCAGCTCCTGCTCCAGCTCTGGTAGGAAACATGAAACGCACACCTTGAGACCTTTCCTTTCAGAAAGTAATGAGAGGCCGGCCGCTAAGGGACCTTTAGCACAGACAAGCTAATGTGCTGTGGGGCCTTTAGATAGATATAGCACATCCCTTTGCCCATTCTCATCATCTGTCCGTCTGTTTGGCCACTGGGAGAGGCAGAAACAATGAATCAATCACCAAGACAGGGGGAGGAAGAGGTGTCAGTGGTAGAGAGAGGAGAGATCTAGGTGAAGGAAATCAACATGTCAATTCTTTAAGGACTGCATGGTTGCAAGACAATTAATTATCAACTTTTTTAATAATCCATTAATTGTTTAAGTCATTTATCAATAGTTTATAATGAATGATTTGTTGGGTCTCTGTAAATAATATTATAAAGAGTACGGTCTAGACCTGCTCTATAGGAAAAGTGCAATGAGATCACTTCTGTTATGAATTGGCGCTAAATAGATAAAACTGAATTGAATTTGAATTGAAATGATGAATCACAAAACAACTGACAGATGATATGTGTTTGTGTGTTTGCAATTGCATTTCATCATATAAGCAGTTGGGAAATGCTGCTTGAAAACTACAACATGTTTGCACACATGAAACGGAAATCTTTGACTCTTTGTATGTGAGTCGGTGTCTTTGTGTTTGTTGCATGTCCATTTCATCACACACCAAGAAGCAGCTGCAACATAACATTGATGATGAATTAAAATTGCATTATGAAGCGAATGAAGCAAAAGAAAGTATAAATTCATAGTGAGATGGATTTTGGATCATGTCCCTCCTGAAATCGTCCTCACCTGTAAGAACTCCACTCGGCTCGGTTGTCATGTCAACCTGGTTCTTTCTGGCGATGCGCAGCATCATGGCTTTGGACCGCTTGTAGTGCTGGGTGGCCAGCAGCCAGCGCAACGACTCAGGAAAAATCCTGCAGAGTGAGAGAAAGAGGAATGGGAAGGACATGAAGAGAGCAGACACAGAAGGATGAGAACAGAATGTGTTGTGAAAGCAAGAAGAAGAAACAGAAGGGGGAAGAAGACAAATGACAGGAGAAAGAGAGTATTGTTTGTTAGTAGAAGCAGAGTGTGCTCAGTACTGTGTAGTGCAGTGTGTACTGTACAAGCCGTCGCCTGGCTCAGCGCTACAAGAATCTGTCCCGTCCCCCCCTCCCGCTGTGGATTTCCTCAGAGGGTGGGACTCACCAGACGTAGGGCAGCATCAGAACGAAAGGGCTGATTATGACAATCTGCAGGACCTGCCAGTCATCCCGGTCTGGCCAATTGCGGCACAGAGCGGCCACCCCTGGCATCAGTAGCTGCCCGCCCACCATCAGAAAACTGGCCACCATGGTCATGGAGAAACGCCAGGCTGGCAAACAAAGCTCGATCCCTAAAAGGAAGACACAGAGAGAGGAGAGAAAGAGAAATATTTAGTTTCACATAAAATATAGATTCTTGTATTGTTGGTGCACCAGTGGAGACATGTAAATTATGTATAAGCTGTATGTGTGTGGATGTGTCTGTGGATGTGATTACCATCATAAACTAAGCAGCAGCCTTAATGGCCTGGAAGAGTGTGATGTGTGTGTTTGTTTAATGGTGGGGCCAGTATTGAATTTCCTCTCTGAATTATTGAGGACTATTACTGACCCTTCCCAGGAGAACTCACTAGTTTAACACCAGACCTCTTTATGAACTTAGGATGGACTACACGTCAAGGCTTTTGAGAGGGTTCTGCTGCTCGGTGAGCGTTTCACTGTAACCGCCCCTTAATTTCCCTCTGACTGGGCTCCCGTCCCCTCCCCTACTGACTGCAACATGGTACAGTCCAGATGGCCTGGCCCATATGGCAAGGTCTTTTTGAAGGTGACCATTGTGGGTGGGTGAGGAGGGAGGGAGGGGGGAGACTCGCTAACCTGGCGTTATGTGCCATCACTTTTTACTGTGGAGCAGAGAAAGAGGGGGAGGAAAGGGAACGGGAGGGAGAGGAGAAATTAGAAAGAGTGGGGCAGAATACAAATGACTTTTCTCCCCAAAGGACATGAAAAAGTCCCTCCATTCACCAGTGGAATCACTGCAGGAATGATAATAAAGAGTAACAAGAGGGAGGCAGAGAGAAACCCTTGGAGAAAGGCGGAGGGAAGGAAAGAAAAACAAAGAAATACAGAAAGAAAGATGACAAAGACTTTCAGATAAGAGAAAGACAGGAAAATGATTCAGTTAGAATAAAAAAACAAAATCCCTTCATCTCTGTTGTCTTCAGCTCCAGACGAATAGTTTTAGAGTTAATCTTCAAAAACCTTCCCTGCAGGAACCAAAACAGATGAAGGAAATTACACTGACCCATAATCCTTAACCTGCCTGTCTGCCCCTCTCTCTCTTCACCCTGTCTTTATGCATCAAAGGAGAATGACAGAGCCATTGGTGTAAAAAGTATTTAGACCTTTTACTTGAATAAAAGTAGTAATGCCACAGTGTACAAGTTACATGCTCAAATTTTTACTTAAAGGTGAATTCTGTTTTGTTACGATCAAACGAGGCAAGAAACATGAGTAGCGAGTGTGACAGTAACCAGATTACCTAAACCACTTTACTGGGATCAAACTGAAAGTGAATGCACCTGCACCTGAAATGTTGGTAACACCTCATTGCACAGGAAAACTGTGTGTGCAACACGAGTATGGTAGGTCATAGCGGACCCAGGAAGTTGGTCTGTTAACAGTTTATCTTCTCTTTCCCTTGAAATTCCCTGTTGTAATGAACCTGAATTATCCTTTAAAGCTTCACAATCAAATCAATATTTTTGTATAAACAATGGATGGAAGTCTAAAAGGAAAGGGGTCGCTCATGGCTCCAAATGAATGCTAATGTTGCTCTGTGTGTGCTGGATGTGTTATACTGGACTGGATTCATCAGGTGGACACAAACTCAACTCCAATGGGATGATAATGTTGCTCCATGTCTGCTTGATGTGTAAATAAGCAACTTGCTAACACATTAGCCATGACAACTTTATTCCAGTGTTGTGTTTTCAACTTGTTACGCCACCCCCAAGTGGCCAAAGAATAATGAATACAGCTTTAAGTAGTATTATATTTTTTATATATCTTATATTATTGCATTTAAATGTTGTAGCTGCTTGTACAATTAGGTAGTTTGATATATAAAAATGCTTCATATATTATTCGATAATTAATGTTTTGTATGTGAAACCTTTATCTGCAGCAAGTAACTAGTATTTAGTTACTTTCCACCACTGCTGTCTCGTCGCCTGTCTGTTCTGATAAACAACACAGCACCGTGTCCACAGCAGTCAATAGGCATGGATCAGCGTGTGTGTGTGTGAGACACACACACACACACAGACACACACACACACACACACACACACACACACAGACTAGAGAAATCAACTGTAGCTCAGCAAAGGTAATGCATCCCTAAACCTACCTCGCAAAACAAAAACCACTCCCCAACTCTTAAGGGAGGTTTCTGATCCCACTGATCTACTGGGATATCAACACACACACACACACACGTACACACATACATATGCGCTGGCAAGGACCTTTTGTTCCAGCTGACTGGGAGAATGGTTCTCCTTGTGCTGATTATCTCACTCCCCCCCGTGGGCTGATCCTCCCTCACCCCCCTCCTGCCCACTCTTCCCTCTTGCCCATCAGGGCTGAAGTGGCTCCCTCACCCTTTGTAAAGCCACCATCCCCCACCTCTACCCACCCTCCTTACCCCCTTCCCCCCCTCCTCATTCCTCCTCCTTTCACCAAGCAGCTTCTCCACTGTCTTTACATCTGAAAGAGAACAGTTGCAGAGGGTGAGGAAAACAACAACTATAATGGAAAGAAAGGGAGGCTAAAAACAAAGAGAGGGCAACAAAAAGCAGCTGATCTAATGGCCAAACTAATCTTTGATGACAAATGGCTGACAGCACCACCACACACACTTTCTGTTGTCTGCTGCTCCCTTGCTAACCTTGCCTGGGGCATGAGAACCGGGTGGAGAGACAATTGGCTTTCCAACAGCATGAGTTCAGAGGGAGAACCACAGGCTGTGTTTGTGTGTGTATGATGTGGATGTAAAGGGAGGGTGCAGATGGTGATATGCACTTTAGATTTAGATTTGGGGAGAGGGAGAAATGTAGTGCTGAAATGATTAGCAAATATATTGATTAGTCGAGCCACAAAAAAAATAATCGCAGATAAGTTTGATAATTAATTAAAGTCATTTATAGACTTTAATTAATTATACTCAATCAGAACTAGTTCTGACGACGTGCTGTCCAACCACTTCGGAAAGAGACTTCATAGAGAGGGGGGAGACGTGATATCATTTAAATAGGGGATCACGGCAGACATTTTCTTTCCTGGAAGGCATTCATAGTGTTGCACTCAGTAAGATATTTCAGTCAATATGGTAATCCATATGGTAAATGTTGAGATTAGAGCTGAAACAATTAGTTGATTGGCTGAAAATTAATTGCCAATTGTTTTGTTAATCGAGTAATTGTTTAAGTAATTTTTCAAGCGAAACTGCTTCTCCAATGTGAGGATTTGCGGCTCTTCTTTACCAAATGTGATAGTAAACTGGCTCTCTTTAGGGTTTGGACTGTTGGTCGGACAAAACAAGCATTTGGAAGACATCACATTGGGCATAGGAAATAGTATTTGTGAAAAATTGGGATTTTGACATAGAATTAATGACTTATCAAATAATTGTTTTGTCTGTATAAGATTTTGATCTTCTGGTGGCGCCTGAGAAGTCAGAGGATCACGAAAGTTTTTACAATTCATCCTAATGGGGACACGATTGTCTGTACCTAATTTCACAGCAATTCATCTATTTCCATCTGGACCAAAGTGCTAGACCAACCAACTGACCTATAGACCGGCATTTACAACCCTAGAGCCATGCTACTAGCATGGATAAAAACGGCAAACATTAGCTAGTACCAGCTTTTCAAATGTGAGGATTTGCTGTTTTTCTGTTTTATATTATTATAAATTGAATACCTTTGAGATTTGACCGATGGTAAGACAAAACAAGCAATTTGAAGATGTTACCATCGGCTCCGGAAACTTATGCTGAGCATTTTTCACTGTTTTCTGGCATTTTATCGACTAAACAAAAGGAATCAGTCATGAAAAGAATCTTTTGTTGCTGCCTTAGGTGGATGACGTCATAGAGGGGCAGGGATGGGAAACAGAAGGCTTGACAAGGGCACAGCATGACAGGACAGTTCTTCTCCCCAGCTGAGTCAGCAGCAGTCATCCCCCAAGCTCACAACAACACACACACAGCCGCACATACTGCGTGTTTTTGTCATTACCTACTAGTCTCTATGGAGCAGAGACAGAGAGGAAGAGGCAAAGATATAAACCTTGTCTTACTGGTGTAAAAGCAACTGCAGCCTAATTACTTTGGGTCCATGCAAACCTCATTCACCGAAAATCTGTCTTTTCAGTACCCAAATGCTCACTTCCTGTATGTCTTGAAATGTGGCTCTGAAAAATGTTATTAATTTGAATAAGCCAGTCTGTCGATGGAATGGGGGTACCAACGCAGAGGGCTTCAGCAAAAATGTTGACCTTTGCTCAGCTGTCCCCGGAAGGCAATGCAACATCATCCAGAAAGGCACTGCAGTTGCCAATCAAATATTCGTAAGTGCACATTCCTGGTAGATTATTTTGTAACATGAATGCCATATTTATCCTGTTCACCTGCCGATCATTGCAACAAAAGATTAAATGATAGCTGTCGTAATAACTTAAAAAACACCAATAACTCAACCATAATTGTTGCAATGTTTTGGCATCTGATGAGCCTTCACACTCATGGATCTAACACTTAAACTGGACTTCCTGGATCATATTTATTTGTCTCACTGGTACCTGAAACAACACTCTCCCACCATCGCAGCTCCTTGCCTTTTTTTTTTTTTTTTTAAACACTGGGCTGTTTTCGGTCTGTACACCCACTATATCAAATCTCTCAGCCGTTAAGTCCAAGTCAAGTCTCAAGTCTCAGATCTGTAACTCTGTTCCAAACACTCATAGTTTCTCCACAACAGAGCTAAATACTCTCTCTACCTCTGTGTCCCACCATCACCTCCTCAGTTCTGAAGCTCCACAGGAAGTAGCATAGTTATCATTTTTTGGTAAAGCAGTGATTATTGATGTGGATTATGTGGTGGTTTGAGAGGTTTTGATGGACGTTTGATGCTTCTTTTTCCCTGACTTTGAATTGCCATTGTAACTGTTGAAGGAGCAACTTTCAAGCCAACACAGGAAGAGTATTTAAAACTCAAAAGACAGCTTTTCAGTGGAGCATTCCTTAATGGTTTGTCTTTAAATACTTTCTTGTCCAAACAATATTTGTATTAACATAATAATATTTTCCAGATGAGTTTGGCTAATGACAGACATGAGCGCAAAGTGGGATTGCGTACAGTATGTTGTCCTCAAATGTAGAGACAAACAAGGAGAAGGGTGTGAGGAGACGGAAGCTCTTTCCTTACAGCTCCCAGAGGACGGCTCAGAGGTAGGTGCTAAATTACAAACTAATAAACCCGTGCAGCATTGGTGCAACAACCAAATATGAACAAAACACACACACATCAACACATTTATATTAGCAGAGCAAACTACAGCTTCTGCTGGCAGCTCCAGTGGAGTTTATTATGCGCTGCGTGCTGCAGAGAGATAACCGAATGATGAGAGATTTCAAATGAGCCTCGAGAAAATGAGAAAGTGAGAAAGTGAGGGTGTAAAACAAAATGGGAGTGAGAGAGCGAGAAGGAGGAGGATGGGGTGAAAGGGACAGAGGAGAGTCGAGGGAAGCATAGAGTGAAAATATAAAGGGCCAGAGAGCTGCTGGATTTAGAAACAGAAATTCAGCTCTGCATTTACAGTGACAGAGGGAGAAAGGAGGGAAAGAAAAGGCAGAAAGAGTCTTTCTGTGGGGAGATAAGGCACAGAGATACAGATGGAACAGTGTAACCACAGCACGTACACATGCATACTTACTGTACAATCATCCATAATACAGTATATGTGTGCTACATGCGTGTTTTTGCGTTTCTCTATCTGATCTGCTTCCCGCTGCAGCCTATTTAGCACTCAGCAGGTTAAAACACTCTACAAAAATATGCCTCTGCTGTGTTTAAACTTTACATTACAGAACAGTTTTAGGAAAGTAATATGTTTTGATAATGTTGGCTCTGTATTTCTGCATGTTTGATTTGAAATGAAACAGTGACTGATGTTAAAGTGCTTTCAGCTTTAATTTGAGGGTGTTTACATCTATAATGGGTATAAACTTCTGGCCCTTTTTATACGCAGCCCTCCAATTTTAGCATAATGCAGCAGGATAATGATACTTAACATACAGACAAGGCAGCCAAGGATTTTTTAAGGCCAAACAGTAACATGTTTTTGACTGGCCAAGTCAGTCCTGTGACCTCAGCCCAACTGATCATGTGTTTCACCTGCTGAAGATCAGATGGAAGACAAAAACCCCTGAAACAAGCAAGATGTGAAACTGGCCTGGAAAATCCCTCATTGCACAAGAAAGCTGTGTGACAACGCACAA
Source organism: Siniperca chuatsi (assembly GCF_020085105.1). NCBI lineage: Eukaryota > Metazoa > Chordata > Actinopteri > Centrarchiformes > Sinipercidae > Siniperca > Siniperca chuatsi. Next base: position 3,683,857 of record NC_058047.1, on the reverse strand, counting down.
CTATGATACGTAAAGTCGAACAAGGAGGTCGATCTGTTAACTGCGATGGATGTTTAAAATGGACAGTTTGGAAAATCTACTGTTCACCTTTGTTTTCTCTTCCAAATAAGATGGGCTAAACTGCTGGCTTGTTTACAACCTGTGGGATTCTCTGAATGCTCGTGTTTCTTGCCCTGTAGGACATGTTTTTAGCGATGTCGCCGCATTCCCAGATCTCAGCCCAGATCTTACAGCCATGCAACCCTGAGCACTCTGGTAAATGGTAAATGGACTGCATTTATATAGCACCTTTCTAGTCTACCATTCAAGGTGCTTTACACAACATGTCAACATTCACCTACACATTCATATACTTATTATTACTGATAGGAATAATGGTTTAAAACTACTAAAATTAGCCATTGTTGTAATAAACCTGAATTTCCCAACATGAAGACTCCATTTAATTTTATCCTACAATTACTATTGGCCCCTGAAAACTGAGAGACTATGTATAAAAAGGGATACACAGTTCATCTCCTTGGTTGCCTTGTTGGTATGCTTAGGATCACTGTCCTGCTACATTGTCGTAAAATTGAGAGACTGTGTTTAAAAAGAGCTGCGAGTCAAGTGTCAGCACTTGAACCTCATAGCCGTGTTTTCATTTTAAATCCAATGTACTTGACTACGGAGCCAACACAACAAAACAATATGTCACTGCCAAAATACTGATCGCCAGCACTGTTTCTGTCCTGCAGGGTGACTCTTGCACCTCTCTTGGCAAACAATACAAAGAGAAAAAAGGTACAGTAATAAGAAGTTTCATATTCAGTGTCTACTCTGCATCTCTGCAAACTGGGTTGCATTTCCTCAGCGCTCATATGTACAGTATGTATTCAGCCTTTGAGGATGTGTTTATTGGAAGCTTCAAATGTCTTCATGATATGCTGTGTGCTGTTATTCTACATGTTTTGTTTTTTTTACTGTTAATGGGATGGCAGTGTCTATTATCTGCTGTCATACTGTGAGTTTACTTCAAAGCGAGTCATTCTGTGGCAGCGAGCCGACTGTTTCTCCTACTGTATTCATCTACACCTTACACAAACTCACACAAAACCCCTTTTGTGTTGCACTTCAAAGTGTATGCATACAATCTGTTGTCTTACGCAAACAGCAGACACACACACACACACACACAGAGTTGCTTATCCCATCACTGTCAATACTTAGCACACAATAGAAAAATTGCCTCCCATTACAGGTATTTTTGTTTGGCAAACATACTGTAATAACAGTAGAAAAAATTGTGTCGTGTGTGTGACCTGAATATGCAAACTGTAGAGACAGATACAAAGGGAGAGGAGGAAATGTGCACTGGATTTACAGTGATGTCAAGTATGTGAAAATGCTGAGAAGAAACCATGAGAACAAGATAAATTGGCCAAGCTGCAGTTTTTACCACCATGGGAGAAACCGAAATTTTAAAAAGAGCTTCATCAGCCAATATACACACATACAAACATACTTTTGCTGACTGACCTTAAATACACTCATGTCATCTTGACGTTTCCATAATTACTGAGAAAATCTGAATTTTCTGACAGCTCCGATATACCTGACCTGGTTGTTAACAATACAGATTAAGGTTGAATGTCATGATTATATTAAAATATTATTGACTGATGTCAAATATACCATGTATGTAATATCCTAATAAATATTTGGTCAAGTTTTTCTCTGACAGACTGGTTTCAAAAAAATTGAAATATGAAAAATCAAGACCTCTGGAATGACCTAAACAAGCGACTGCATTATATGATCTAAATCTGTTCATGTAGAAGCTTGTACCAGCAAACATATCTTGTTTAATACATAAATGCAGTTCAAATTTAAAGAAAAGTAATTACAAGTTAAATCTCAATATTGGTCAGTGCCTAAAAAAGCCAACAGACACGAACGCCTTCCAAGTAATTAAATACTAATTTAATGGATGCTGTAGTGCTATTTTGACCACTGAGAGTATTTTTTACTTCAGTCATTCAGTGTTCAAATGACACTTATTGTTAGAAAATGATTTGTTATCCAGATACTAATACTTTTGATATTCTTTTAAGAATTCTAGACAATGTTTCTAGTTCTATTTTGTTAGTACTGATTGATGCCAATTTTTTTTGTGGTTGATGTTGGATTTACGCCCCCGGCTGTAACAATATTTATTGCACATTTTATTCTTTGTAATGACCCATTTCTCTGTGGTAATCAATAATATTCATCCGAATATCCCTTTATGACTCCAGATACACTTCTGTTACAGTGTTGTCTTCATCTTATACCCATCATATAAGATAGGTATAAATGTGACTTGGACTTTAAGGTATTAGGAAAAGCCATTGGCAGAAATGGAATATAATATTTATAAGTATGTTTTCATTAGTGTATAATCACCTGAAAATAAGAATCGTTGTGTTTTTGTTCCTTTAGAATAAGCCGTTTTTATCTCCCCTTCCACGGAGGTCACCATGTTGCACCACCATGTTTCTACAGTAGCCCAGAACGGACAAACCAAACACTGGCTCTAGATAGGGCCGTTCAATTTTCGCGTGCACCGTAGTTTCTCCTACACGCTTGGAACGGGAGAGTGAGGCGAGCGGTATTCAAATGGTTGCAAAATGCAATTTCTCTGCTAGATGCCACTAAATCCTACACACTGCTCCTTTAAAGGGCCACAAAACACAACATTATTTGTGTTTTGTTTGCCTTTGTACATCTCAGATTAAATTTAACTCTCAGGAGTCTCTCGGCTCGGAGGCGTCCATTTTGTTTGTTTGTGTTTAGAAGCAGTTCAGCAGAGATTTATCAGGAGTCCCTGCTGAGAGGGACAAAACCAGCCCCACCGCCCAAGCTCAAAGTCCGCCCTCGCTTCACACATAATGTATGACAAATCTACTGGCCTGAAAGAGAAAAGACCTACAGACGGTGAGAAAGAGGGGGACAGCAGCAGGGAGAGGGGACAGTGGGGAATGCAGGGGGGGTGGGGGCATTCTCTGGAAAAATTAAAATGCTATCAGCCAGTTTGGTTTAAGGTTTACCTTGGCCACGTGCTATTATGTAGAGCTACAGAAGGGACATAGAGGAAAATATTTTAGATGGGGAGGGGAAAACAGACCCACTGTTGTGTTCTCGGACAAAACCTTTTGCGAATTTTCTGCACCGATTTGCACCACAACCCTTAAGAATTAAGGGCAGATAATGTTAAATTGTTAAATTAACTTGAAAGTACTGTAATTTGGTATGTAATCAACATATAATTGAAGACACCTAAACACAGCTGAAGTCCACATTAGCTGCTGTTCCACTAGCTTCAGTGACTCTGATCAATCTCTCATTGAGCATCTTCCATTAATCTTTCTGAAACAATGAAACGGGTTTACTATCTATATTCCATATAAGATAAATGAGTCTCTACAACAGCACTTGCTATTAGTATTCAAACTCCAAGTGATTTTAACAGAGTTAAAAAAACTACAGCTCCCAAAAAGTTCTACCAGCATGCCAGTGCGAGCAATACATTGTGGTTTCACTTTGGCTTTTCACTACTAATTGGTGTCCCAAAAATAATGAAAATACAACAATTTGCATTATTATAAACTGTAGAGGCTGATGGACTGACAATATAGCTAAACACTAAATGACAACGTGAGGATACAGTACAGGTCAGGGGAGGTATTTTGCCAACAATCATCAAAGAGTAACTCATAATGTCACAACTGTAGGCTACGTTTGAACGCCTATATTCATTTTTCTTACATTTCTATGGATTAAAGGATGGTTTTTTAGTTTGGTTTTAGTTTCTTGACAACACTTTAATATACTGTAAAATATGGGCTATCAGACTTTGTCAGTGATGGAATGACAAAGCCCTGGACTTACTTCCATCATTGTCCCTGATTTATTTATTTCATTTTACTGACAATTCACAATACATTTATTTGCACCAGATACAGCTAAAATCTCATTTCCATCTGTAGTCCCTGGTGTTTTTACAGTCCACCACCTTTATCAAGAAGACTGTCTGACCAAACAAATATTGGAAACTAATAACTAAATAAACTGGAAATTTAAATTATAAAAAAACAAACTGTAACATTTTTTAAAAAGCAGATGAAGGTACAGGGTATCCTAAACACCCAAACAACAGTTGATAATAACAATATTCAAGGTGAAAACATTTAATATGGTAATGTGTGGATAAAGTTTAGGTTATTGGAATTTCTGGTCAGTTTGCAGGGATTGTTGTTGTTACTGGCGAGACAAAAACAAAATATTTCTCAAAGGTTTTGCGAGAGAATGCAAAAGTAGATCTTTTTTCTCCCATCTAAAATGTTTTCTTCTACGTCCCTGCCTGGGATCCATACTTCTCAGGCATTAATGCTTAGATTAAATAAAACACAATGAAGGACAGGGCAAGTATGAGGAAATACAGGAGCTGGCAAGCAGAAATAAAAAAAGCAGACAGGCATGAGGATGTGAAAGCATATACTTACTGAGCACGTAGAGGGAGAGAGCGAGGCCCGCCAAGCAGAAACCCTCAAAGAAGCGCAAGGTGCTGAACATGGTGACGTTTACAGAAAAGGCAACACTCAGACCAAACACCAGCATGAAAAGCACCGAGAGAATCAACACTGGGTGTCGACCAAACCTTAGAAACAGATAGAAGCAGAAGGAGAAAGACGTAGCAAAGTGTTTAAAACTGTCACACACTGAGACACAAATGAAGCTTTTGATGTGCAGTCGGATGAAAGAGACCATTCCAGTCATTGTTTCTTTCAGACTCTGTGGACTTTAGGTCAATGGGTCAGGTCAGAGCTGAGGCCTCCTTGGCCCGCACATTTCTTTACATTGTTTCCATGGTTACAGATCCCAAACACAATGCAAGGACTTTTTTCCCACGATGCAGCACAGGTGGATCACTGGCTGCAAACGTGCCCAAAGTGAATTTAACTAACAACAGCGTGACTTAAAGGGTCAGTTCACCCAATTACAAATAAACATATTTTCTCACTTAGCCATGCAGATGGATTTGGTTTTAATTGTCCATGTTTTAAGATGTCCCTACGATTTCTGCCTCCGCACCAACTGGTGAATGAAATTTCATTTGCGGTGCTCACAGCTTTAAAAAAAAACAACTAATTTAAATAATTTAATAGCAACATGTCTGTCTGAAAACAATCTCCTGGTACCTCCTGGACAGTTTTTATTGGAAGAACTTTCTACCAAAGAAATTGTCCCTGTTGACAGGAAGGTCTGTGGATTAGCCAGACTAATCGAGACACTGGGCCTCATGCAAGAACCACTCGTACGAACTGATTTGTTCTGAAGTGGCACATACGACACCTCTCATATTAGTCATGGACCACTTCGCTTTACAAGGACATTTTTTAGCATCTAACTTCATGTCAAACCATTCACTCTTTATATAGTATCTGTCACAGTGCGGCTCTGCTCTGATGACATGTCGTTGACAGCTGTGCTATTAATATTTTCTAATTGATACGTGTCATCTAACATGCCTACTGATACTGTAAAACTTGTTATCTTTATGTCTGTTGATTTCTGACAGCAGGACTTGAAGCTCTGTGGTGTGAACGTCTTCTTTTTACTCTTTGGAAGTGTTTTTGTGAGTGAAGCTTGCCCGCAGACGGAGGGAAACCGGCAGCCTTATATGGCAATTTTAGGAACGTAGATGACGCTAATGATGAAATCTAACAAGCACGCACCTCCTCGTGAACAGGTGACATTCATCAGGCTGAAACGAGCGATTTACGACAAGTTTGTCCGGTTGAGAGAGTTTGGTAAATACGACTTGGAACACTTGTGCGAACAAGGCTCACAGAAAAAAGTAAGAGAAATTTAGGAGCAGAATACAAAAATGTTCTTGCATGAGGCCCATTGTTTCTGGAAAGAGTTGTTGCTGTTGAAGTTTTAGAGATGTCGGTTGGCCAATCGGTCCAGACTGAAATATGTCAACAAATATCAGATGGATTGCCATGATATTTGGTACAGATATTCATGGTCCCCAGAGGAAACTCCTGAAGAGTTGATCCTTTGATATTTCCTCTAGCGCCACCAGCAGGTCAAAGCTTTTACTTATGCAGTTAAATATATCCACATCCACTAGACTGTCACACATTTTTGATTCAGAGTGAAATGTCTCAGCAATTTTGGGTAGATTTCCATGAAATTTGGTACAGACATTCATGTGCGCCACAGGATGAATTGAAATAACTTTGATGATTCCCTGACTTTAAATCTAGCGCCATCATCAGGTCAAAATTAAAATTTGTCCAATACTTTGGTTTATGACCAAATACCTCCAAAAATGATGACATTAATTAGCAAATGCTAGCATACTAACACGCTTTAAAGTAAGACGGTGAACATGGTAAACATTATACTTGCTAAAGCCTGTTAGCATCGTTATTGTGAGCATGTTAGCATGCGGATGTTAGCATTTAGCTCTACGCGTCACTGTGCCAAAGTAAAGCCTCATAGACCCACTATCATGGTTGTAAACTTTTTCAAGGTTTTAAGCGCATAAACAAATCTCCATTCATTTCCATTGTTTTGGGGTGAAGGCAGACGTCTTAGAGACAAATATCTCACAACTTATACAAATAAAACCAAATCTATCTGCATGGTTAGATACCCGTACATGTAAGTGAGAAAATAGTTTTTTTTGTAATTTAGATGAATGGATCTTTTAGAGTTAACTAACAGAAGCTGTATAGAGGCCTCAAAACAGACATAAAACAGGCAGCTTACCAGTCAGCCATGACACCCATCACTAGGTAGCCAAATATGGAGCCCACCAGCAAAGAGAACTTGGCAATGTGCACCTTCCAGGCTGAGTCACACACCAGGTTCCACTAAAACCAGAGACAAAGACGGAGAGAGGAACATTAGTCAACTTTTCAGAGAAAACCACCCACAACAAGATAAAGGGGAATTAAACATCAGCATCTGAGCAGTTTCACTGTGAACGCTGCACAGAAACAAAAAGACATTCTCATCTCATCAGCAGTCTGTCACTGGTTTGATAATTCATGACGGTTGATGAGTGTGCAAACATGCTACGGATGCTTTAGAAATATTCAAATGTGCTAAAGAGAAAACACAAGTGTGTATGTGTGTGAGAGGGAGAAAGAGCAGCATGTGTGTGAATGTGGGTGCGTGTCTATAATAACAGAAATCAATAGCTTTCCACTCTTTCCTCTAAGCCCATGGGTCAGTGCACACACCGCTGCAGCGCTCAGCATCTGAAACTCAGCCAAGGACACATGTGGAAGCACGATGTGCACTCTATATTTGTGCATGACCCTGAGAGTATCTTTGAGAGCCCAGCAAGCCGACTCAGCTGTGTGTGTAAAGTAGTGTTGGTGTTTTACAATGATTTACACAACTCCCCGCTGAGCCTCCGACTGTGTAGGGGAGCAAAGAGGAGAGAATAGAAGGAGATGATTATTGGTTATGATTGATGGTTTTGGTCGTGAAATGGCCGGTGGTGATGTGGAGAACTCAGTCTGTATGGGTTTATTATGTACGGACTATTAGCACCAACGTTATCTGAGAAAACAGATATCATTCATGCAAACATGCCAGAGCTGGGTGACAACTCAACAGCGCTGGTTGTTGACTTTCAGTGCTATGGTATTGTGATGATAGGCCCATACAATTTGAACATTTTACAAAATTCTGTCACCTAAATTAGATTCCAAGCAAAAATCAATTATTAAAGTTTGGTATTTTGCACAAGTGTACGGCAGGATTGACCTGCTAGGGGTCCCCCTGTTCCTTCCACTCTCTCTACAACATGTACAGTTTATCTTTGCTAGACCTGGCTTCAGATTGGCTCTGCTGTAATGTGATTAAACACATTAGTTTAAGAATATGCAACGTATAAGCACAAAACTGAAATAATGAAGGTTTTAAAACTGGATTTTGACACAGGGACCTTCCTCCTAGTTAGGTTTATAAGGCACATGAAGGCCTTTATTATGTCAGAGCTTTAGTATGGCATACTCCAAATAAATTCTCACTTAGCACAAACCACTTAAAACACAGTAAATCTGGAGCTTTCAGGGTCCCTGGAGTTCTGGGCAGGGATTCACCGATCCTTATCGAGCAGATCGGTATATCAGCCAGACTTGATCACATTAAATACAGTTCCTTCTTCAATGTCATTAAAACTTTCAGGGTTTCCACTATTTACATTTACGTAGTTACAGCAGGCCATTCAGTTTGTCGGATCGGTATTCTATCGGCATCTGCAGATACACTGAGGTGAGATATCAGAATCAGTATCGGGAGAGAAAAGGGTTTATCGGTGCATCCCTAGTTCTCTGGCTCTGGGACAGTTGCCCACTTTGCCCAGATGGTAATCCAGCCAGTGTTTTGTGTGATGTAATGCATAACAGTGGAACACAGTTCATTGAAGTGAACATCAATTTGATTATTTTATGTGATTTGGTATTAATTTTCCATATTTTGAAATCCTATATAAATGTGATAGGCCTACTGACCCCAACCATATCACCTAGCCCAACACACACATCAGCTACTGTCTTTGAGCTCAACACACACACACACACACAAGTCCTCTCATATTGAGGTCAGTGGGTAACGTGTCAATCAGCTGCGTTGGTACTTGTGTATCAGGCTCTGCTCTGCACTAAACTGAGACTGGCAGTGATGATGAAGTCACAGTGTGGTGAGGATGATGATGATGGTGAACAGAGAGCTTTCTTCTGTGTCGTGGAGATAACACTGTGGGTCTATCTGGTGCTCAATCGTTACCTTGGTAACCACATTCTGACTAAGTCCCGTCTGCAGCTCCAGCCTCCACTCCTTGCAGGCGCACAGCATACCGCTGCCGTCGCCGTATCCCTCCCTAGAGCCGTTTCCTTTGAGTTGCAGCGCGGGTACGCCACTGGTGACGGTGACCGGCGGGGTTGCCGCGGTCCAGTTACTCTGGTTCGCGAGGGGTTGCACGCACGTGCCATTAGGCTGCGCCAGGAGAAAATAATCCGAAAACTGACTAAAGCCGATGAACAATGCCGGTATCCAGGTCAGGACCACGAGCTGCTTCTGATGTTTCCCAAAGCCCCCCAGAGACGGCAGAACCGAGCCGTCGATGTGCGGTAGCAGCCGGGGCACTGGGTGCTCCAGCGGGGTGAAGCCGTTCTCGGGCGGGTGGTCCTGCGCCTCCGGCCGGCCGGCTGCCATCACGGCCCGGCCAAAAAGAGAGCAGCTGGGCGCAACAGCGGGTGAAGCAAAGCCCCCGCTCTGTTGCCGTCCGCGCACTCTGCGTTAAGCCCTTTGACACAAAGAAAGCCCACAGCGCAGATAAATCCTATGTTTAGCCAACAAAAGCCCGATCCGAAAATGGGGGTATCCGGTCCGTGCAGGCGTGCAGAGGCACCGAATCACCGAGCAGTCGTCCTCATGGCGAGGGGACTCGAAGCGACATGGGGATGTCCGAGTAGAGAGGCTGTGTCAGGAGGAGAGGTCTGTGGAGAGGCTCCCGGAGAGGAGTGGACTCAGACAGGCAGGCATGCTCACCAGCATGGGCTTTGTATTCCATGAGTACAGCTCCTACAGCAGGATCCATCCATGTGGAGCTGAATTGGGCCAGGCCTGCTGGTAGTGTAGAAGTGGAATATGGAGATACATCCACAATGGGATCCACTAAACATCTGCTGGTCCCTCATCCATGAGCGCCACAGGTCTCATACCTGTCCAAACTGTGACCTCCTGGAGGTGCGCATCACTTAGTTTCTCAATTCCGGAATATCCGAGCTCCCAGTCCTCACCAGTCCACTTTGATGGTGTTGAGTTCAGAGACGTGGTGGAATATGCTGCTTGGTTCGTCGCCGTCTAGTCAATGGGACATGGTGCCAAAGCGGGGCTTGGAGCAGAGATGGGGGGGGGGAGCAAACCCCGCCCTCCCTCGGTCGCGCTATGCGCTGCGATTGGAGAGCCTTCAAAGGGCGACTGCACCACTGACGGGCATCTGCAGGCAACAATGATCCCCTTTGTGCAGCCTCTGCCCTCTCCACTGAATATCAAGCTTGTTAGGATTATTCAATCATTCACGTTCCCCATCGATTGAATATGATTTATGATAAAATCATCAAGTGGAGACATTGCTGCAGGTTTTAAGGCGGTTGGTGGTGGTGCGTTAGCTGAACGTCCCACGGAGGCTGTTTTGCGTCATGTGATTTTTTTTTTTTCATAACCGTCATATAAATAGGCAGCATTAGTTACTGGTTTGAGGAGACAATAGGAGGATGTTCGGGTTTTCGGATGATGTGCTACCTGTCAGCCGCAAGGGGGCCTCAAACGATCACGATACGCGTCTTTACATCATTTGTCTCCATTAATTAGATTTTCAGCACATTAACAAGACAGACAATAAACCACAGCTCACACAGCTGGATTGCCAAAGGTGCAAAGAAGCAAGGAAGTGAGATTCAAACGTCTTTAAACGGATGCAAAGGTTGTGGGTGTTGATGTGGCTGCAGCTGAGTGTGAGTGACCTTGAGATCCAAGTGAGTGACACATTTTCCCTTGGCATCGGAGAGGCCTGCAGCCAGGATAATGTGAGAAGACGTGTGTGTGTGTTGGTGGAGATATAGTCTTATTAACCTGACAGCAAACTCCTGATGCTTGCGGGTGACATGGAGCTGATATTCAGGGTGCGGCTGACAGAGTCACGGAGAGGTGACAACTTGTGCTCAGCTCTCACTCATCTCTCACCTCCTTCCTCACCCCACCCCGCTCCTCTCCCTCCTCAGAGACTTATTAAGGTTTAAGATCGAGGAGGAGGCGGCTGAGAATAAGCTGAGGAGGTTGTGTGTGTGTCATCTGTTACAGTCTGCCAACCACACCCATATTATAGCACATACCAGAGGAGGCTCAGGCATTCTTGGGGCTCTAAACAGACACGCACACACACACACACACACACACACACCAGTTTAAATAAGTAAAACTACTTCAATTAAATTCAATTAAATCAAATTAGGCTACATTGAATTAAATGTCACTGTCAGCAATCATTTAATTAGATGGTAATTTTACTAATATATCCAAATCAACATGGTAATGATTTATTTATGTTCAGATGCTACACACAGCCGCTCTAAAGGAACCTTTCAACATTTTAGGAAATTTCTTTCCGAGAGTTAGATGAGAAGATGAATATCAGTCATGTGTATTTGTGTAAGGTGTTACAGCTGAGAGGCGATTAGCCTAGCTTAGCATAAAGACTGGACGCAGGGGGAAACAATTAGCCTGGCTCTGTCCAAAGTTCAAAAGCACTCACCAGCACCTTTAAAGCTCATTAATTAACAAATCATATCTCATTTGTTTAATCTGTACACAAACAGAAATGTAAAAATGGCAAATTCTGGGTTTTTAGTGAGTTACATGCTGTTAAAAAAAGGCAGGTTATTATAAACTATATTATATATAGTGTAGTTATTCACTAATTGGTCACTTCAGTTAAGAGGGTACTGCAACTCCTGTTCTCGTCTGGTGGTATTTTGTAGAACACTTGCAGAAGTAACACATCTGAACACATGCTGCAAGTATTTATTGGCGAACACAGCTGGGTGGAGTCTTTCTGTAACTGGCACTAAGCAGCTGGATAAACTGTTCCAGCTTATATCGCCGTCTAAAACCACAATTTGATTTTTTACATTTCTGTTCATGTATGGCTTAAAACAAACAAGATATGAGCTTCAGAGCTAGCTTAGCTGTTTCCATCTGCCTCCAGTCTTTATGCTAAGCTAAGCTAATCACCCCTGGCTTTAGCTCTGTACTTAACGTAAAGACATGAGAGTGGTATTGATCATCTCATCTAACTCTTGGAAAGAGTGAAAACTGTGGAACTACTCCCGTAAATGAAAGGGCAATACCACTGTTTTTGCATGTTTTGTGTAACTGCATTATTACAAGTAATATATATTTTACATTGCTACTGAGCTTTTTTCAAGGTGTACGATAGTTTTTTTTATTGTTGAATGTGTTTTACACATCCTAAAGGCAGCCAATGGTTTAAATTAATTTGACCACAATGTCTTTTTTATATATACACTACTCCTGTCTTGTATTTTCCATATATTTTACATGCTCTTGTAAATATTTATTATCGTTTTGCATTTATCTGTTTTTATATCTGTGAAGTACTTTGTAAATGTGATTTTGAAGAGTAATTTATGGTTATTATTAATATTAAATTCAACTTGTGCACATTGAACACAATCTTAAGATATGAATCCATCTCAATGACATGTCGGCTTTTATATTTGTCAGTTATGTTATTGTTGTGTTAATGCAGTCCACTTATGGTTGCATTACCATCCGATGATAATCTAAGTGTGACACTAATAAAAGGAGAACATAATGCTCATGTGTTTGACATGCAATGTGACATTGATTTTTATATTGTGAAATAAGTGGAGAACAATGGAAGGTTGGTAAGACAAATTCAAAAATCTAAACAACTACATCATGTTTTGGAAAACAGACATAAACATGATTTGTAGTGAATGGGCTCAGACATGCAGAAACACCACCATGGTCGTTTTAGTCTTCCAAATAAAGTTACATTACATCGCAGCTAATCTCTACTCTACTGACAGGCCTGGAGTGAAAGAATTCCTCTGTATAGAGGAAGTGAAGCAGCATCATTTGTCTCCCTGAGACCATTGACCCAGATTGGTTCAGGTGTCATGTGACAGCTCTCTGATGGCCCTTCCCTCCCATGCACCCCTCCTCCCCTCCCCCACTCTGTCTCCATACCCCCAGGAGACATATCCATATCACCCTGCTGCACAGGTACACTTCTATCACAGGATCAGTGAGCTACAGCAGCCTGCAACCTGCCTACTCTGCTGTCGTACTGCCTTTACCAGACAGCACGCTACACAGTGGACACATATATTCTTATTTGTAGCAGCTCCTATAGATATACAGTATCCTTAGATGTACTGTTCAGGTGCAATTTCAGCACTAATATTATATTTGACAAGAAACATGGGAGGTGCGAGCAGCCATGTTGAAACTGAGCACAGAGCGCCTCTCAGTTCTCACCGTTTCCCAGCACAGTCACCTCTTTCACCTTTGATGCAAAGTCCCTCAGGCAATGAATGAGTCTTATTTTTGTCTTATCCTCCCTTATATGCTCATTCTCTCTCTCTCTCTCTCTCTCTCTCTCTCTCTCTCTCTCACACACACACACACACACACACACACACACCTGCACAGGTGCAAACACAAGAGTAAGAGCTCATTCTTTCTCCTCACTCCTTATGATTCAGTGTGCTCTATTAAAAATGTACAGCTGTGAAATGCTCTAGAATAAAAGTCCTGACTCTTTCCTTTATATGACTGTGTGTGTGTGTGTGTGTGTGTGTGTCTGTATGTGTGTCCTTGTGTATGTGTGTGTGTGTGTGTCTGTGTGTATCTTTTGGTTTCTGGTTGCCATGTACCCAGCTCCACCCTAACCTCCACTGCAGAGTCAGTATCAGAACATTTAAAGTCTGTGCAAATGTCTGTGTATACAAAACAAATCCAAATGACTTGGATGAATTCAGTATTCACAAGCACTTCAGTGTGTAAAAAAACTCATAAATGAGTCACATATGAAGGACACTTTGACACAGTTGCTCAGTAGCTTCTGCCATTTTGTGCCAGTGGAAGCATGTCTCTCTTTATCATTCACTGTATACGAAGCACACTTGGCTTTTATTTCACAGTGTTAGCATGAAAGCAGTATCAGTGAAGTGCATTTACATTTACATCTACAGTAGAGGTCCACTTGTACAGCTCCGACAGCTGTAGCTGTCACTATGGTTCCAATAGCTGGTTGGATTTTGGATCCAGTTCCAAGTTGATAAAAATACCCCAATTCATTAAGCTCAGAGTCTAATAAATCTGTTATAGAATCTTTTATCTCCACACACGTTTTTTAGTACAAGCAATAAGTAATACACAAAATATTTATATAGCCATTCAGATAAATGTTAAATATGTAATCTGACTGGGGTAAAAAAAAATTGAAGTACTTGGAATGTGAATGTTGTAGTTATTTATAAATTTTGCTACCTAAATTGATCTGATTATGATTTGGAAAATATTAAAATTCGATAAAAGTTTCAAGTTTATTTGAAGATCTCATACAAAAGCAATCAAAAAAGCTAACTAATTCAAAGCTAATAAGATAGGCTGCTTTTTATTCTTAAAAGAAGAAAAAACATCATACAGGAATTTAGTGGAATCAACTAATCTTTTGTCATTTACTTAATGTAAAAGTTTCAAAATTTCACAATAATTCACCTTAAAATTTCTAGTCTTTACTTTCAGACCACTTCAGAACGTGTCCACTTGATTTTGACTGGAAATGTTGGGCTGAATGAATTAACTACTGTGAGTTCACTCAACTCATTAAAATAAGTTTCTAAAGAAACAAGATTAAAATATCAGCAGACTTCCCAGCATGCATTGTTTAGGAGTTAAAACTCTCCAGAGAACCCTCTGTTTTGTAGTCTGAAGAAAACACATATGCTGGAAACTTACATATTTTCTTTAACTTTCTTCTTGAATGCATGTTAAGATAAATCATGGGTGTTTTTTTCATAATAATGAAAACAATGCCAACCACAATGAAGGTTGGGATTGATTCCAGTCCTTGCTGCCAGACACAAAACATTTACGACAGTCCCTGTGAGCAGCTTTTCCTGTTGTCTTTACACCAACTCAGAGTGGCTCCAATAGCAGCAGATATGGCTTAAGTTTATTTAACTTGTCATCTCAACATCAGTGAAACAACTTTGAACTAATTATTCAACCGAAGTTCAGTTAACTTTTTCAGAAATTCTAAATTGAATCAGCTTCAAGTGTTTTACAGTGTAGGTGCAAACCTCAAATCAGGTGGCAAGCTGTGTGAGCATAAACACTGGGCTGTTGCCAGATTTGTATTGAATTCTGATCTGTGCGATGAGCCACAATGACAAACCAGAAGCATGTTGCATATATATTCCGGAGCCAGACCATTGAATAGACCAGGAGTAAAATCTTATAGTCAGTTCTGTAATGAACAGGTTGCCAGTTCATAAAAGGATTCAATACTGGATTCAGATTCATTGGTGCTGTTTGTTCTGTGGATCACCTTTAAAAAAAAAAAAATTCATTTCTCAATAAAGCTCACGTGTTTTCCTTCCTTGATTTCCAGTTGGTGGTCACTTGAACTTGATAAGAACCACTTTTTCTAACATTTAGACATTTTATAACGTGTTGATTGATATGCATTATGTATGAACATAATTACTTTTGCATTTGTCGTCTCTGCACCACCTGCTTTTACAGGTGCAGTCATGGATATTACCTCTACATGCCATTAGCCTTCAGGGTGTTGAGCAGATAAGACACCGCAGGGCCACGCCCGTGCATGAGTGCATAACTGGCTCTGCTTTTTGTTCGTTATGTGAAATCTTTCATCAACAATGTAGTAATAAGCTTGACAGATATTTGACATTTATTTAGCTTAAGCATGAGAATGACAACAACCAAGTTTGTATTTTATCTTAATCACCTTAATCACAAAGTCTTCTTCACTGCAGGAGTCACACTTTTGACTTCTCACCCTACTGAAAAGATCCCAGCAAGCACTGAGTTGGTGACTGGCAGATCAAAAGATGTCTGGAACTTTGGGCTAAATTTAGGTGAAAATGTGAACGCTTTTAACAGCATTGACGTGAGTGTATTTCAATGTGAACTAACTAAACCATGACATCTAGTCATAAGGATGGTTTTCTTCGTGTTCCTGGTTTCCTGTAATGTCGTTAAATCCTGAGAACAATGTTTAACAAGCAGCCACACCCTGAACACCAGCAATTATCATCATTACTCGTCACCACTTTTAATACTTTTGCTTAATGACTGAAAACTTTCCCTCGACACACACACACATTAATCAGGACATGCAGGCTGAAGATGCCGACGACCTGACAAGATGAGACAACCCCTCAGACAGTGAAAAAAACAGAACAAAACAATTAAAACACTCCTCCCCTTACAAAGTTTTAAAACGAAAAGAGATGAGCTGTCTGTACATGCAGTGATGTGGACTGAGTCAGCACAGCACTGCTAACATGAGATAGCTGTGTCTATGTGTGTGCGTGTGTGTGTGTTGGAACAAGGGGTTTCACTTCATAGCAGGATTAATAAAAAAGCACTCCTCCCTTGATTCCAGCCGATCATGGGTGTGTTCATGGGTGTGGAGCCGTATCTGCCGAGGAGCTTCCCTCAGCTCACCTGTGGGATAAAGCCAAGTTGGAGATGATCATAGGGCGTCGAATATATTAATATTAATCTGAAAGATTATAACGGTTATAAGTATCGGTTTACTCGGTTGCACTTTGCACTTAATATTGTTTCGTTTTTTAATCAAAGCATGCACACAACTCTGAGGCTGACCCCCATAATGCTATTAATGTTATTTACTGTATGTCATTGCTGTCCAGTGAAAAATCATGTATCTTCAAATGTGGTGATTTTCAATTTTTCAGTGAAACGAAAGGATTAAACTTTCCTTTAGGCTATAGGCTAGGGAAATTCTCCTATGTCTTAACCTAAATTAACCTTTTAAAAACCCATTGGGTTGTCTGGAAAAATGCATTGTTGCAGGGTGAAAACAGGGCTGTTTAAAAGTTAACAATTTAAACAATTTGAAAAAGTGAGCAGTTTCTTTCTTCCCAGAATGTTCCATATGAATGATTTTGACCTGAAGAGGTAAAAATATACAGTATTTCACGAGAAAAAAGCAAAAGTTACAGAAAACTCAGAAAAAATAAAGAACCCCCAATTTGGGAACCACTGCTTACAGGACAGTGATGGACAGGGATATTTATATGAAGCAGAAAACAATGAAAGTGACACTACCAACAACATGCATACAGCTACAAGAAGAAATTATATAAAATTGAAAGCCACTGAGTAAAGTTATGTTTTAAATTGCTTCTAGAGGCTGCATTTCAAATATTGTGGCCACTAGAGGGCAGAAAAACTCCACAACAAGCTAGAAAACACATGCTAACGACTACTAATAAAAAAAAACTCATTCAGAGTCGTGTTTGTGTCTACCTGATGAATGTAAGGCTAACGTCAGTCGCTAACTGTCTGCCATTTGCTGCCGGGCAGGTAGTGTACAAAGGGTTTAGACAACGTTGACTAAGTGTGTTATAAATTGTTTCTTTAAAAATGATTTTATTTGGCCACAGGGAGGCAGAAAATGCTACAACAAGCTGAAAAACACAAATGTCTGTAATGTTAAAATTAAAAGTTGAAATGGCCAACGTGTTAGCTAAAAGTTGCCTATTAAAACAACCAACGGACACAAAGCAACATTAGCATTCATTTGGAGTTGTGTCTGTGTCCACCTGATGATTGTAAGTCCAGTATTCAAACTCCTTTTAGCTCTGGCTTGGTCTCCACCAGCTCCTGAAACAAATATGCCTCTTGAGCTGCTAGACGCTCCACTTTGTTCATAAGCTAGCAAGCTTTGTCTGCTGTTTGGTGCTGAGCAGGTCATGTACAGTGGGTTTATGTCAGCTTGTTTGCTGAAAACAGCTGCCTGCTGCTGCTGGAAACAGGGTTAATGAGAGTTCTGAGACAGAATCATATAGTAAATGTGCCATAAAACCAAAACTATTAGCTAAAACAGGCTGAAAACCTCCATAGAGCTGCAGAGTTGGATATAATTCGGTGTGGATGTGTCATTTTGAGCAGTCTTTATTATCTCTCCCTACTGTGATTACCACTTAAAGCAGAAATGCAAAAAAAAAAAATTAAATTCAATAAAAACATCAATGGACTGAGATAACTAAATACTAAGGAGAGGAGGGAGAGTTCCTTAATTTTGATTTGGTGCAGCCAATGAGAAAGCTCTGAAATGTAAGAGCAAGATCGTGCATCTTTATAGACAAACAGTAGGATTTTAAATTTAGCTCTAAGAGTAACAGTGAGTCAGTGAAGACATGCAAGAACTGGCACAATAAAGTCTGGACCAGTTGAAAGTGAGAAAAGCAAGTTCAAGTGCTCAAGATGGGAAGATATGAGGGCATGAATGACTTTCTCAGATCCACGACTTAGAGGACATGCCTGATCTAGGATTCAGATTTAAACAACTTAATTTACCAGTTTATTTTATTTTAGTGCTGGATTAAATATCACTCAAAGATTTTTAATGTTAATTTTCCACATTATTGTAATTTCCTATCCCTGAGCCTTTCAAACAAGAGGGCTTCTGCACATACACACTGTCACACACCCTGCGATTTGTCAGGAAACCTTATAAATCTATTAAACTGTGCAAGCCTTATCCTGTCTCTAATCAGGAATGGAAGGAGATGGGAGAGGGTGTGAACACTGGGACTACGCCTCAGGTATACACCCTAAAATTATTCAGCTCATTCAGCCAGAGGACAAAAAAGACTCCCATATACATACAGTAAATGTGTTGAATTCAGTGATTAGTTTTATAGTTTTTAAAGGCTTTTGTGCAGCAGATTAAAAATGCATAAGACTATGACAATCTCTTTCTTCTGTCTTAGTTTAGTGTTTCACCTGAAGTGTAGTTAACCCACTAAAACATGCTCATGCAGACTCAGAGTTAAAATCCAGCACTTCATCATTTTAACTGAGAGCTTTCAGAGCTGCAAATTAGGACACAAAGTGTAGCTTTTAAGAAAGGAATGTTGTTTTCGCAAAAGGTGTGTATCTATCTGACTTTATGTGCAGGCAAAGGCGTGTTCTTGAATGTCATTTGCCACAGGGAATAACATGATGGGAAGGTGGGACTTTTTTTCCCCTGAGAAAAATGTTAGAGCAGTTGATTATCTTCATGAATCACTCACTGCGAGCACACAAAATCTCCAAGACTAAGTCGATACCAATACAAGAGTCTGTGCGCAGAGCTGCTGGATTTATCATCATATCCCAAAATACGATGGGTAAAAATGATTCTGCAGCCAGTCATCCACACCAAGTCTGCAATTATGCTTGAGCTAATGGAAAACAACTGTTTGCAATAAATCATAAACAGCAAACACTCTATAATATACCCTTTCCTGCTTCTCTCTCTCGTACTTTCACTCTTGCATAGTCATACTCATAACTCACAATCCCACACACTTACAAACAAACACACACACGCTACATTCCTCAATGGCTGCTGAGTTTATTGGGTGACAGAGTGGTGTAGGCAGACTATCCTTGAACAGCAGGGTCTGGGTTCAAGCTCTTGGCAAACATATGTTATTGTTATTCTTGTTTTTTTAAATTATTATTATTATCATCATTATTATTATTATTATTATTATTATTATTAGTTGTGCTAGTGGACTGTATCAGGTAAAAGTCAGAAGAAGTCAAGCATGCCTTGGCTTCTGCGCCAAGGCTTGCATGAAAAGTGTGACATGATCGGTCTTGACTCAGAAATAACAACATGCAAATACAACATTGGAATTCATTATCATCTGTACTTCCTTTCCTTGCTCTTCTTCCTTCTGTAAATTGTTAATCCTGCGTACATTGTGCTGCTGTTTTGGCAGAAAAAGGATCCCGGTCAGAGAAAAGGTCAAATGAGAACAAGAGTAAGAGTCTACAGTCATGCTAGCAGCTCTGCGAGGCTGTAGGCTAAAATCAACATGGTCACAAAGATAATGCTAACATGGTGATGTTTAGCAGATATAATGTTAACCATGTTCACCATCTTAGTTTGCCGTGTTAACATGCTAACATTGGCTAATTAGCTCTTAGCACAAAGTACAGCTGAAGATGTTGAATGTCATTCGTTTTGCAGGCACCAAAGTGGACAAATAAAAATTTTGAGGCAGAGGGCCACCAACACTTTCAGTAAGCACATGCTGCAAAGAACATACCTGTTAGTTCTATATTGTAACTGTAACTCAGCACAAAACATTTAATATATAATAAGTAATAAGAGTAAACAAAATAAGTGGGACATGACTGAATAAAGCATGAATCAGTAAATCAGGGCTGTTTTCATAAGTTTCTCTTTTTCCATTTATCCTATTTGAACAGTGAACTGTGATGATAACATCACCAAAGTTACTGTCAATTCAAGAACAGCTGTCAAACTTGTTTTTCCTGTGAGTCCCACCCATAGGCTGGAGGCGCGTGTGTGTGTGTGTATGCAGTTTGAAAAGACCTGAGGAGGAGGCGACAGAGATGCACTGTGGCTGGTTGTTTCTAATTCCACTGGATGCATCACCTGGTCACTGCAGCAGTTTGGCTCGAAGCTCTTTGACCTTTACAGCTGTCACTTAAAAATAGTCCGTTATTGCAGACTGCGGACGTTACAAGTTGTTTTGAGATATCGAAATATGTTTTTAAAAGTAGCACAGAAATTGTGCATGTAAATTTCATTTTAAAAGATATTTTAAAGTTAAAACATGTTTGAATCTAAATATTGTATGCATCTTTATGTAGTTATCTATGTGGATTTTATATTATGTTATATATTCATTTTATTTATTTATTTTTTGAATGATCAATACATTTATTTACAAAAGTTATTAGAAAAGTTGTGCATACTATAGGGCACACACACATGATCAACTTCTATACTTGTGAGGATGTAATGCATTCCAGGTCCTAACCCTAACCGCAACCTTAATGCAAACCTTATTCTAACCTTAAACTTGAAACCACTTCTTAACCCTCAAACAGCCCTTTGAAGCAGCGAGGACCAGACAAAATGTCCTCACTTTCCAGCACTTTCAAAAATATTGTCACTGTTCACTGTCCTCACTTTCCAAAATGTCTTTACTTCGAAAAAGTCCCCACTTTCTAAAAATGTCCTCACTTTCCAAAATGTGAGTAACTTTAAAATGTTCCTACTTTGGATTTGTCCCCACTTTCCCAAACATGTCTTCCCTTTCCAAAAATATCAGAACTTTTCTAAAAATGTCCTCACTTGTCTGAAAGTCAAATGTGTCCTCACAAAGATAGAACTACAAGAGCAGGAACACACCCTGTCCTCCAGCTGAGTTTGGAGGGGAGTGGCACGGAGAGAAACGAGACAGAGAGGTGTGGTCACCCGCCTCCAAAACCTACCCTCCAGTGCCGTTTGTTGCAGTCTGCACCAGAGGGACCGGGGCGGACAGGTGGAGACCGAGAGACAACCTGCCTGCTGCGCCTCTCCTCCGTCCGCTGAGCTTACCCCGGTAGTTTCCACGGAGTCGGTTTGGCTGCCGTTTGCTTGTCAGAATGAGTTTGTACGGGTCTCAGAAGGCCCTGAACATGAGCCGCAGGAGCGGCTCCAAAGGGGATTTGACTGGTGGGGGGACCCACCATTACGCACGGAGCGAGGTCGTGCACGGAGGCGGTAATGGATACGATCCCTACATGGACGGATACAACACCTACACCTTTTCAAAGACCTCTATAGGCGGAATGGGAGGCGGCATGGGAGGCGCAACGATAAGCAATAAGGGAGGCGGCATGGTGAGCGGAATGCCAGGCGGAATGCCGAGCGGAATGCCGAGCGGAATGGCAGGCGGAATGGTGAGCGGAATGGCAGGCGGAATGGCGAGCGGAATGGCAGGCGGAATGGCAGGCGGAATGGTGAGCGGAATGGCAGGCGGAATGAGGTACGAATTCATTTTCTGGTTAATTGTATCTGCTCTCCTCCCTGCCACCTGTTGCCTGTCTCTGTGAACCAGGGGGCATTCTGCTGCCCTCACTGCAGGGGGATGCACGTCAGTCTAAAAAAGCTGGTTGCTATTAAATATTAATCATGACAGTTGTATCCCGGTATTTATTTCGCCCCTGCACACCCCGTATACACATAATAGTCCTTAAGCCAAAAAGCTCTGGCATTTGCAACTCAAACACCCAATTCACCGAGCAAATGCATGATAATATTTGCAGGGACCATAATTACAGGGAAATGCTTTTCTTCTGCAAATTTCACAGCTGTGATGTCGGAAATAAGCTGACATTAGCATTTGTTTCACTGAGTTTAGGAACTTTACACCTGTTGAACTGAATTGTATGACTTAATGCTCCACAAAATGATTGTCTCCAGTCTCCATACAAACTGAAGTAAGATTGCATGTACTTTTTAGCAAATTTTACAAAGCACTGGGCTGGTGTGCATTCATAGTTTGTTTGTTTAAGGAGTTACCAATACCTGACTCTTTTCTTGCATAATTGATCATACACAGTGATAATAAAACAAGGCTGCACTGTAATACATGTCTCAATGTTTCAATAATGACTTGGCTTCTGTGTTTTCCAGATTTTTTGAATTATAAATTATTCTCTGCACAGCAGCTTCCCTCCCTGGAGAGAAATACTAAGTTTGATTTATAGCTCACAGTGAACTGCTAAGCTCCCTCTGCTGCAACAGCTTAGCTCACTTATTGCAGAAACATGTGGTTCAGTTTCAGACCTTCCACACCATCATCCACAGAGGAAATATGTCACTGTGGTACTTTTAGAAAAGGGCAGAGAACCTCTGGCCGACATGATCACAAGATGTTTGACACGAAGACGCCTCCTGTAACATGAAAGATGTTTATTAGTTTCTGGGTCCGATTATTTCTTAATAACTTCATGTAATGGAGTTTTTTGATGTGTGGAGAAAAAGTAGAGATGTGGCAGTGGAAAAGACGAAGCCACACAATTATTTAGTAGTCACTAGAAACAGACAGATAAATCGACTGGGCGGATATATCAGCCGATATCAGCTTATGGCAGATGTGTCAATATCCTCAGGCTCTGACGAAGGTCTTTGTGACCAAAAGCTTAGATAATACATTTGGTGCAAAGGAGATAAGTGTGCAGATGTTTTGATCTTTTTTCATTGCTGTTTTTTGCAGTCAGCGTCTTTTTGTTCTGTGGTGGTGTGCGTTAGTTTAGGGGAAGTTTTGCGAGATATGTCGTTATCGGCACACATATCGACTGATAAGTAACAAGAACCTGCAGTACAGAAATGCCAAAGATATGTTTGACTTTGTTTAGAAACAGTGTCTCCATTTTATAGTTGGTCCAACAGAGACCATTTATGATGAAAGATTCTTTGTTTATGTCATGTTTAAAAAAAAAAAATGAATATCAGCCGATGTATTGTTATCAGATTGTATTAACTCTCAAATATCAAAATCCAGTATCGGCCTCAAAAATCCAGTATCGTTTTATCATATTTTGAGGTACATAATCAACTGTATTTGGAAATTTCTTGGGAGTTTTTCTGCAAAGGGTCATGTTGTTAGGCACTAATAATAGTGACAATAGTACATAATCGTCTGTATTTTTAGCGATTTTCACTATTATTAGTGCCTAACAACATGACCCTTTGCAGAAAAACTCCCAAGAAATTTCCATTACATATAAACTTCTGTCTAGGAAATTATTAGGACAGAAAGTGACCCCAAACCTGAAGAGGACAGGACAGGACATGTGGTCTCAATCAGTGGTTCCCACAAGATAAATCTCAGGGGCGACGAGATGATCAACACGATAGGAAAGAGGAAGACAAAACATAGGTCTGCTGCACAAAATTATATAATTTTTTTCTGACAAAATGTAGCTTTTTTTTGTAAAATACTGGTCGCCAAAAATATTGAACAAAGACATTTCACTTTTTGATGAAACTGCTCACAATTCATTAACATATGCAATGATTCCAATTAATTTTAAGGGGTCAAATAGTAAAAAAGTTTGGAACCACTGGTCTAAATAGTGATATTGTGGTGGATATGCCTTTGATACAAATATGATGGTGATGAGTTTACTCTGCTGCCCCCTGCAGTGGCTCCAACCTCAGTGCCATCCACCAGAGGGCCATGATCCTACAGGGCCAGTGCCAGGATTACCTGAAGAAAGCCGAATACGCCCTTCAGTCTGTGAGTCGTGACTTATTATGTAATGAAGTGTTGTTTGGTTGTAAATTGGAAAAACTGGATGAGGAAGTGTCAGCACATGTAAGAGGAACCAGGCTGATAATAAAATCATTTTCTTTATCTCTCTGTTGGGTATGTTTTTGGAGCCAAACCCCCTTGAGCAACATTTGAACTGTCAATGAATCCACTGATAGCTTTAACACAGTCAGAGTGAGTTCTGCATACATTTAAGTGACAGCACTCACACGCCTCCTCAGCTTCGTGTTGAGCAACTTCTTGTGAATTATTTGTTTTTCTGCAAAGTTCACCAGAAGTGCATCAATCCATGCTGTATACTTGAGTGACGTGTGGGTGTGATTTAAAAGCTTGTTGACTAGTATCCCCCGCTCTGACCCCTCCTCACGCCTGTGTGGCTTTAGTTGATTGAAATTTGCGAAATACTGAGTATCACTCCTATTACTTCATTTCAAAAGACATTAAATTTTAAGGTCTTTCTCATGGAGTTTTTCTGCGGGATTTTGACATTTTGGCATGTCAACACAAATCTGGCAAATTCATTGTAAAGTGACAGTACTGCAATTGCTAAAGGGAACACAGACAGAGTAGTTGGCTCTGTGTCATATTGAAAAAACCCAACAGGTAAAAATATCAGCAAAGCTTTTTGCACAACATAAAGTTTTAATGACAGGTGCACTGGACCAAAAACCCAAAAACCAAGAAGGAGCACACTGTCAGATACTTGTACTCGCTAAAATTTTTCGGTTGGTAGACATTAAGGAAAATGGATAAAAGTGACGAACGTTGTGCAGGGTATTTGGTTGTTTCTCAATTTACAAATCTAAAAATCCAACATTTTGCACATTTAAACATTGACAGAAACCTCTCTGAATGTTTTGTTTCTGCGTTGTAGGGCAGTGCTCCGGGAGACGCAGAGCGCTACATGGTGTTGGCTAAAGAGACCATCGAGCAGCTGAAGAGCTGCGCGATGGACCTGAGACAACTGGGACAGCCCAATGACAACGTAGTCAGGACGTGAGGAAGACTTCTCCCTGACTTCTCTCTTTCTTTCTTCCTCTTCTGACCCCCCACCCCCACCCTTTTTAAAATCCTATCTGTAACTGAAATAATATACATACAATTCTTGCCAAATGTCCTTTCACTCTTCCTAATCCGTAGTTTGGAGATGTGTAACGACCAGCTGAAGGGGGTCCACATGGCCATCACAGGCACCATGCAGAGGAGGAGGAGCACCAGAGGGAGCTCCGGAGCCTGGGAGGAGCCTGGAAGAAGCTTCCACGACGCTATGTCCTGGATGGCACAGCGCAAGGTGTCCACACACACACACACACACACACACACACACCCAAAAACCCCAAAATGAAGTCTTAAACAGCACTTTAAGGACCAAAATGTCCTCACTCTGAAGGTCTTATGTCATAAAGTTCAAAGTACAAGATCATGCACACCCACACTCTCTTCCCTCTTCACTTCCCTCTTGTAGCAGGTTCAGGCAGAGCGACAGTCCTGATTTTTATTCTCTGCCAAGTAATGTAACAGTAAAGTAAACATCAGAAATAACTGTTGCATATGTATCATTTACCCATTAAAGTTATCTCATTGCACTTTTCCTATAGAGCAGGTCTAGACTGTCCTCTTTATACGGCGTAAGTGTGCCCTGCCCAAAGAAAGACTGTGAAGTTATGAACATTATTTCAAGCACTAGCATTTATGAATGTTATAGCAAATGTACAAGTTTGAGTGCAACAATTTAATACATCATTTATTCAAAATCTTTCTCTTTCTTTCATCTAAACAAGGCATCAGTGTTCATCCTGTCAGTGCAGAATGGGAGAAAGGACAGTGTGACTTAACATTGAATGCTATGTGCATTGGTTCTCAGATAATAAAATCTGGAAGACAAATAAAATCATGGTGGCTGCAAGTTTTGGAAATGTCTGAAATTAAGTTCTAAAAAGGCCTTAAAAAGATCTTGAACATGATCGAAGACCCTATGTGTGTTTTTTTTTTTTATCATATATTTCAAATACACTTTAAGAAAAATTGGCATTTTGGTTGTCTCAGAAAATCCTAATTCAAAATGTGTATGACTGTTTTATCAAGCACAACCGATATAAACAAACCATTAGAAACATCATAAAACATTCATAACTTAGAGTTTTTTCTTTTTATTTAAAGACCTGTCAATCAATTTGAGAGTGATTGGAGGTCTTGGCTTTTTAATTTTTGGTGGAGGGATGATCATTTTGTTTACATTCCGATTGCGGATTGTTCCTTTAATAAAAAGTGTTTGGCATCTTAATTTCACTCTCAAATATCTCAAAATGTTTTTAGGTTTTTTTTAGATCTCATTTTCTATTGGTATTTCAAAATCTGAAATGTACATTAATGGAAGCTGCAGACACTCTGCAAAACACAGATTTTAAAAAAGGACAAGGTGAATATGGTACCTCAATGCATTAAAAAGACATCTTTTTACAGCCATTTTTGTAGCCAAAAAGGGGTCATTCATACTCAGAAGCTGGATTTTGAGTGGAGTATCACTTTAAGAAAAGCAGTAAACAGTGCCAGTGAACTGACTGGCAGATCTCATTAAACCAGAATACTGTGCAGACAACATTTACACAGTTTAGACATGAAAGCATTCCTCTGCTAAGTGTTGTCAGAGACACTGGATGGTGAAGTGGTAATGCTCGTAAGCAACTATGTCTGACATTAACAACAGTGAATTTATGAGGAATTGAAAGAAAAAAAGAACACACAAGAAGACACACACATGTTTTTGGGAAGTTCTGCAGGGATTCATTCTCAGACCAATTTTCTTCTGCTAGATTCCTGAGATGTTTTCAGTAAAGAGGCTCATAAATTCACAGAATTCCTGATCCAACTTGTTTCTCTGGCACCACCTGCTGGTGACATTATGTGCTTATCAGGCAAATGTTTGAAAAAACTATGAAAACTACATATTTGAGCTTGAAATATGTGTTTCTGATAAGAGTTGTGAGCCAGTTGTTTTGCTGTCTCAAAATGAACTCTCGTTTGTTTTTAGCTGCACTAATTGCTCAGTGTGTATTTCTGCTGTGCAGTGCTGTGTGCTGATTTTTTAAAAATACATGTTTCTGTGTCTGTTTGGTGTTTCAGCGTCTGATTGAAACAGCTTCCTGGGGAGACGATCCTGCAGCCATTGAGCAGCAGCTCATCAGCCACCAGAAGTTTCACAGCTCCATCCAGAGGAGCTCTGAACTGGACCGAGCCAGAGACGACCTGGTGGGTTCACACCACTCCATTGCGATAGCATGCATAGTGTCATTATTGCTGTGATGAAAATAATGCCAAATCTGTTGTCGGCAGAATCCCCAATAAACTGTTTCTTGCTTGCATTTGTCATAATTTGATTCAAATACCTGTTCTATTAGACAACCAGAAAGAACAGTACATACAATACAGTACCTCTTCCTAAGGATGCATAATCCTCTAAATTAATTAATAATGCAATAGAAAAATACAGCTTGTAAATCTGCACCTGGATCTGGTTCTGCATCAGAATACACAAAGACAGACAAAGGATGGGATTCATGTGCCAGCAAGTGCAGCAGTTTATGAGGAAAAATATGGATCTGGACCAAAACCCTCACCACTTGCTCATAACTTTTCTTCCAAATTTCATTGAAATCTCTTAACAGGAGCTATTCAACCAAGGGACATAAAATAAACTTAACATCAACTAACATAAATAAAACATTACCTCCTTGGCAGAGGTAATAATTTGATAGATCATTCCAGTTTAGCACAACCTACTGTGGGATCCAGACTTGAGAATCTGCCAAATTTCATTTAAATATGTTAATAAGTTAACAAAAAAGGTTCAGTTTTGAGGTTCAGTGTTTTTTTCCTGGACCATAGAATGGAGCTTGTCTTTATTATTGAAATTAAATTTGACCTTGATATATCAGAGGTAAAGGTAAATTAAGGTGTTTTTAGTTTAGTTTGGTTTTCATCTTTTCAAATTTATGGATATATTGAAAGATCTCTGGCTGCTATAGATAACACCTTAGTTTATAGATTAGGGTGTTTGTTATTTTTTAGGGATAGATTAAAGATTAACAAGTTAAATTTTTGTGGGATTTTTGTTTCATTTTGCTTCATGCAAGATAACATCTTCTCTTCCCATAGATTAAGAAAGGAGACAAAGGAAATCTTCATGCTCTGGACCAAGAATGGGACAGTTTACAGGTAAAAGAAAGACAAACACTGTATTTGTACGGTACTGTAATTGTTGGTCATGTATTTAAACTCACTTCCTTCTCCCGTGCCAGCAAATGTCATTTCGTCGGACTCAGCAGCTGCAAGATTTACAGCAGATCATTCAGGAAATGTCCAAAGAGATCATGTGGGTGAACGGCAGGGAGGAGGAGGAGCTGATGTTTGACTGGGGAGACAAGAACATCGACCAGTACATCCCACGGAAGCAGGAGAGCTATTCGGTTAGTAAAACGGACATGATTGAAGGTTCAAAGGTTCAGTGAGAACCAGGAGAGAATTGGGTTGATTTTGGCACCTTGACGCTACAGAAATTCATGTTTAATTTCAATTTTTAAGAGCTTCATTCTAGTCGATTAACATTCTTGGCAATCCTGAGTCTAAATTACACTAATGCCTTTTTATAAAGTTATTCTGCATCTCATAAGAGAGCAATCATCTGTGATAGATTGGATTTTGGCAGCTGCAGTCAGTCATCCACTTAGAGCGAATCCACAGAGTGTTCCTCCATCTGCATCCTGATGTTTTCTGTGTCCCCTGTGATTACTGAACCTCATTTTATGTAACAGAAACTGATGAGTGCCCTGGAGGAAAAAGAGAAGGACCTGAATAAACTGAAAGCCAAAGTGGATACCCTCCTGAAGAACAACCATCCAGCTTCAGACAAGATCGAGGTGTGGACCAATCCATTCATCGTGTGCATCTTTGTAGAAATCTCAGACCAATACACAGTGTTTACACGCATTTATAAATGTGTAAGTGAGAGCCTTGTCTCTTTTTTTTTGTCTGTGTTTGTGCATCTTTTCAGGCTTACAAGGACACTCTGCAGACTCAGTGGAGTTGGCTCCTTCAAATTACCAAGTGCATTGATGTTCATCTGAAGGAGAATGCAGCTTACAACCAGGTAACATGACAAAACATACAACTTAAAGCTGCTCTGATAAATATTTTTATATTAACAATTGATGAAATGACTGTGTAATGTAAAGGGTGTTACTCGTAGTGACAAACCCAGAGAGAATTATTAAGGGACCCTCAGCTCTACAGAGCTTTTTTGCATCTTTCAGGTCATTGTTTTGGTTTTTACGGCCCGCAACTTTACTGTTTTGGTTCACTCTCACCACTCTCATCAACGTTGTGGAGACCAAAAACAGAGCTAAAAGGAGATTGAATATTGGACTTACAGTACATTCAGTAGGTCATCAGAAACACATCTCCAACTGAATGCTAATGTTGCTCTGTGTTTGCTGGATGTGTAAACAGGCAACTGTTTGCTAACACATTTTGCACAACAGTTTTATAAGGAGATAATATGTCAGTGTTGTGTTTACAGCTTGTTCCGCTGCCTCCAAGTGGTCAAATCAGTTAATGCAGGTTAGCATACTGACAAACCCTTCAGGACCTCCTGACAGAGTCATCTTGTAATGCTTTGCTTTATATCATACTCCTGTCTCTCTCTGCACTTTCAGCAGTCCTATGCTTATGCGCTGAATTTTTTCGTACACGCCCTCATCTGATTGTGACTGATTAAGCATACGTTTCCCAACATTGCGACACTCCGCTCTGATGATTAAAGCTACAATGTGTGGAGTTTTAAAAAAATTAAATTTTTTTGCGACCCCAGTGGTAGTATAAAAAAAGACACTTTGGCAGACAGCAGTGGATGCTGCTTCCCTCCCACAGATCCAGCCCTAGCCGTCACATTAAAATTCTACACATAGTGGCGTTAATTGATGCAAAGGGAACGTATGATGTGATTAATCAGTCACTGTCGTGTGCTGAGCTGAATCAGACAAATACTGATACCTCTCATCTCAATTAAGTTACCATATGGTGGTCTAAACAGTAGCCTCACTTATTGAATATAGGGGCTTTGCTGTGTGATAAAGGACCTCTGCTTTTTTCCCCCTAAAGGTTAATGTTATTTCATGAAAGTGCATACATTTTTTTCTGATGTTAACAGATGTGGTCCTAATGTGTAATGTGTAAAGTGAAGCTGGCCCCCTTCACTAAATAACACTGTGGAAAAACCCCATCATTTGTATACCTAATTAACTCTTTTATATAAATGTCAGAC
Source organism: Siniperca chuatsi (assembly GCF_020085105.1). Taxonomy (NCBI): domain Eukaryota; kingdom Metazoa; phylum Chordata; class Actinopteri; order Centrarchiformes; family Sinipercidae; genus Siniperca; species Siniperca chuatsi. The sequence goes on along the minus strand of NC_058047.1, from coordinate 3,653,530 downwards.
TTACGTAACATTATGTGTTTATCAATAGTTCTTCAAGGAGGCCAATGAGACATACAGCACCCTGCAGAAGGAACATGAGACGGTCCGTAAGATGGTCACCTGTGACAAGAACACTTCACTGGAGGACCTACTGGAGCTCCTCAGGGGACTGGAGGTGCAACAGCTTCTTACAGCAAAAACAGATCAGCTGGGCTTTATCAAAGGGCGGGAAAGTGTCATAGCACTGAAATTAAGCAAAGATACATTCTGAGGCCTCAATCATCTGACTTTAGACTTTTAGCAAAGCAAAACTGAAGGGCTGCCGAACACATCTGTCGCTGGCTTGGGGGATTAAACTTTTTTAAATTTCTCATATAATGTCAGAATGGCTGAATCTGTAGATTGTCAAAACTCACCATTATAACTTGGTCTTTTCATTGCCATAAGCTGTTTTGTCCTGTTGTAATTTATTGGTGCTACCCTCTATTTTATTCTTATTACATCTGTTCAAGTTTCATCCTTTTTTCATTGTGTGTTTTTTTGGATTTTTTTAAATCCTTTTTTTCTGTTTTAATAAGCTACACAGCAGCTACATCTTGTAATAATAATTATTGATCTGCATTATTATTATTATTGTTAGTGATCTTTTTGTTTTTTTTCTCCAGAGGGAGAAGGAGAAGATTATGGAAAACAAGAGGCAGGTTCAACATCTGGTGAACAGGTCCAAAAGCATTGTGAGACTGAAACCCAGAAACCCTGAAGAGAAGAGCAGCAGCCCCGTCATCGTCAAAGCCCTGTGTGACTTCAAACAAGACCAGGTCAGTTTTCTAATCATCACGTCACAGTCTCACCCATACTGTATGTTTAAGCCACTGACTCTTACATATACACACAGTTGGTAATAAGCCTTTAGGATCAAGAGCCTTCTGTGGGTTTAAAATGCTCTGATTAATTAGGTATATTTTTAAAACTTTCTAAGACTTGTCTTGTGGAGCCAGATTTGATTCTGTTTGTTTATTTATTTATTTATTCATTGATAAAATGAATTTTCTTTGGGCTCTACAGAAGGTGATCTGTAAGGGTAATGAGGCGATCCTAAAGGACAACAGTCAACGCACTAAGTGGGACGTTACAGGCCCGGGAGGACTAGCTATGTCGGTGCCCTCTGTGTGCCTGATCGTACCACCTCCCAATCCACTCAGCATCAGTCTGGCCAACAAGTAAGATGCAAAAATAGTTTGGTTTGGGTCCTAACACATGATGATGATTTTATAACTCTGGGTCAAGGAACACATTAAATGAATATGCGGTTCTTGGCTGAGATACAAGAAACCTTGTTGTTGTGAGTAAAGGTTTCAATTTTGTCTCTGTGTTATCCAAAGGAACGAGCAGTACTATGAGGCCATCCTGTCAATCTGGAATCAGCTGTACATCAACGTTAAGAGTCTCACTGCCTGGCAGTACTGTCTCCTGGATATCAGACGCATCAACTCCCTCACCATCTCCATGGTAAGTGATGAATCAACTCTCCGAAGTCAGTCTCTGTTGTTTTAGATTAATAAATATATATTTATTTACTTAGCCAAGGACATGGTACACACAACATGCAATGTGTGAATCTTCTAAAGAAAGAACAGAAAATCAGACCAGGATATAACAAAGAAGGAAAGGAGTCAGTCGGTACCAGTCCTATAGATATACCTTCAGGGCAACAGTTTTCATGTACACTTAAAGGAATAGTTCGATATTTTGGGAAATACAACTTATGTGCTTTCTTGCCGAGAGTTAGATGAGAAGATTGATACCACTCTCTTGATATCTGTCCATTAAGTATAAGGCTACTGCCAGCTGTCGGTTAGCTTAGCATGAAGCCTGGTAACAGGGGGAAACAGCTAGCCTGGCTTGTCCAAATGTAACAAAAGCACCTCTAAAGTTCATAAAATTAATATGCTATATCTTGTTTGTTTAAGCTGTACAAAAACAGTGTAAGAACTTCAACTTTTACAACTTTTACGACTATTTATCAGCCAGGCGCCAGGCCATTGCTCTCTATGAAGGTTCATAACTTATACAACAAACACTTTTATAACTTTCCATTCAGTAATTTTCCATATTCACTTAATAAATTCTTCATAGAAAGTCCTAAAAATGAGAAACAAAAGAAGCCATGCTGTTTCTACATTTATTGATATTAACCACTTGCGTCATAATGATGCATTTATATTTACTTTTACGTTTTATTGTTTATTTGAAAGACTGCACAAAACATACAATGCATCAGAAAAATATCAAACAGCCAAGCAACACTGTCAATCTCTGGGAACCTCCAGCCCCAAACTAAAACTATCACTTTCACACCATTTTCGCTCCACTCTATACTTTGTGTGATACTGAAAGTATCCAACATAATGGAAAGTTTCAAACAGATACAAGCATTATTATTATTGGAGTGTTTTAAATGAAGTGCATTTACTTACCTTTCACTTACAGTAAAGATTTTGGTTTCTGATGTTGTTTAAACCTAAGTCATAGGTTTAAACATAGTGTCTGTGTGTGTGTACAGCTTGCCCAGATGCGCCCTGAGGAATACCGTCAAATTATCAAGAGCCTGGAGACTCACTTCGAGGAGTTCAAAGTGAGCTGCCACGGCTCGCAGATGTTTGTTGAAGAGGACAAGAAGGCCATTGAGAACCAGTTCACTGGAGCCGAGACCCACTATAAAGAGCTGGTGGTGCAGCTGCCTGCTTACAGTCAGTATTACAGAAAATATACAGTACTGCTCAAAACCTCCTCACCCTCCTCTGCATGAAAAAAAATCATTACATATATATTTTGATTTACAGGTAACAATGTGGAATTTATTATTCCACATTGTTACCTTACTTGTTATATAGTTATTTACTATTATAACAAAAAGATCATCAATCAAAACTATGGCAGCAAAGGACAAGAGGACGGTGTTCCTGACTACATTTTAGTATTTTATTTTAATGCTATATTACTTTATCAATGAAACAGAATTTTTGCAGTTTGTGCATTAATAATACAGAAATTCAGGCCACATCTCTAATTATTTTGTTAGACTAATGGAAGTCACAAAAAGTCACAATTTCATTATGTGTCATTTGCTAGGATAATATAAATGTATGTACTGTAAATGAAAATATTCAAAATTTACATTTATTTATCACCCTCACCACCAATGTTGACTCATGTCTAAATCTATATTTTTACTGACAAAAAATGTTTAGAAATGTGTAGACTTTTTCACCCTTACATGTTTTCCTCCAACAATTATGAAAAACATGTCTTGTGTCTACTCACAGTTGCGCATCGGGAACAAATGGAAGTACAGCAAGCAGCCGAGCAGCAACACCAACAGCAGCTGATTATAATACAGCAGCAGCAACAACAAGCTGCTGCCGAAGAGGAGGCACGAAGGCTCGAAGAAGAAAGACAGAGAATGGAGCTGAAAAAACTGGCAGAGAGGAAAGCAGAAGTGAAGAAAGAGGTGGTGAAAAAAGAGCAAGTGGTTAAGAAGGATGTAGTAAAAGTGACTAAGACGGAGCCGGTGAAGAGGAAGGTGATAGTGCCCTCTTCTGCTTCTTCTGCTTCTTCTGCCTCCTCCTCATCCTCCCGCAGCTTATCTGAGCTGCACACGCTCAGACTGAGGCTGGAGGGCGCTGAGGGCACACTGAGTCAGCACGTTCACATCTGCCTCGGAGACGACGGGGTGCACGACTGTGGCCTCAAGATCACTCAGTTGGAGGTAGACACAAAAACTCAGAAATACAAGAAAAACAGCATGTAGTATAGAAAACGAATCTTATTCAAAATACTTACTCCCCATATTCATTGCAATAACTGTATTTGTGTGTATGTTTCCCTGTAGACGGTGCAGCGTGACGTTGACTCGATGCGTGAGGAGTACTTACGTCTAAGGGAGCGTATTTTGAAGGAGCTGGAGGGCATGAATGATTCAGATAAATCCCAGTTCCTCCGCAGTGAGGTTGAGGTCATCAACCAAAGACTGGGCAGTCTGGAGAGCAGCTCATCAGCGTACCTACAGCGGTAAGCCTACGCAAAGAGGAGATTAAATTTCATATACGCAAGATCAAAACTAAGATGATTCAGTGTAAATTCATATGTTATTCCTTCAGAGGTTTGAGTGTCTTTGTTGCAATTTACAGTATTCCAATAGCAAGGTGCATTGTATGCAAAACCCATCTTTACCGTCAGGGTTGTAATAAGAAACTTTTAAAGGATGTCAATAATCTACTGTCATAGTAGCTTTAAATTCAACTAAGGATTTTAAATGTCTTAGCAGTTTATATAGCAATGCCTTATAACCTAATGTGTGGCAACAGCATGGTATATAGAATACCCCTGTAAGCTAGAATAGAAAATATAGATATAGTGGGTTGTATAATAGTTTTTTTAAATGATAAATGGTATTTTCTAGTACAAGAATTCATTTAAAATGTTTGCTCATGAACTCAAACTTTTAGTCAATAAGCCAGTTGTCTGCTACCAAATTCCTAAGTATGATTACGATGTATCATTATTGTATCATTAATATTACTACTGAGGACATGTATTTAAGCATCAGCAGTCTGAGCTCCTATGAAATCAAGGTGGAGTTTGGAGTGTAGAATAAGCAGTAAAATTACAGATATCTTCATGAGCAAGGGACATGGTGTTTAAAAAATACAAAAACATACTAGCACGGCCACCCTCAACACATCATATCACAAATACCTTGATTCTATGTTTTAAAAACTTAATCATGCAATGTAGGAAAGCAGGAGATGCATATGCAATAATCTGGAAAATAAAGACCTGTATACTCTTTTCTGTCAGGTGGAAGTATCTCCAGTTACTCAGAGCAACCAGAGCTTCATGATGATAAACATAAGCTATGAGGAAATGCCAGGTGCAAAACAAACACTTCAAAAGTGCAAAAAAAGGATATATATGAATATTTATTCCTGTTGTCTTAATTATGGAAGTGCAGTTGACTAACTCTTGAAACTGAAGACACTTGGCTGTTTTTAACTATTTTGGATGTTTTTTTAAAACTAGTAAAATGTATGTTACTGGCATAAACAGTAAACAGACAAAATATTTCAACAAAACGCTTACATCATACAGTATATATGTGGTCTGTTGTGAATGTGGAGATTGGCCTGTTTTGACGATAGATTCCTGGCCTGAATTACTATCCCAGTCTGGCCCTGCATATAAGAAGGTATCATAAAAAAGCACATTACAATACTGAGTTGGTAAAGAAATATTTTATATGTCTAAAGTAAATAGCAGGGGACCCAGTATTGATCCTTGTGGGTCACCTTGAACACCATTCCCAGGGGCATGACTGGAAACCGTTGTTAGAAAAAAAAAATGTTAAACTGACTATAAGTGGAACAATCAAATCCATACAACATGACGTATCTCACAAAGTGTAAACAACAGTATCAAAAGCCTTGCACCAGAAGCTGATTTTAAGATGTGTATTAGTGATGCTGTAATAGCAGCAGCACTGCAACATAGAAGACATAGATCAAAACTGTCTTCTTCTTCAGATGTTCTTATGTTACTTAGCTTATTAAAGTACCCTTGTTTTCATCATATAATACTAAACCAACAAATGTAAAGGAAGCTACTCTGACATTGATCTCACACATAATTTTTCTAGAATGACTTTTGTCCACCTCTCCATCATTTCTTCCTCTCTATCAGGCTGCTGGCTCTAAGGGTCATGCTGGAGAGTGTGGCACAAGCTGAAGACATAGTGAAAGTTCATGAGGCGAGACTGACCGAGAAAGAGACCACCTCTCTCTCGCCTAGTGAAGTGGAGGAGTATATGTTGACCCTGAAGGTATTTTATAAAACATATTACATTGTTATTCAATAAATTTCTTACAAAAATCACAATTTTCAGTAAGATATTGGCGTTTCAGTTAACTTTTTACATGTATTGCACAAGTAAAAAAGAATCACTAATAATACTAAAGAATCATTAGTAATACTGCAATTTACTGCCTCAATCAG